>NC_090021.1:32171436-32474153 GCF_037176765.1 Anolis sagrei | reverse complement strand
CTGGACTGGATGGCCCTGGGGTCTTCCAGTAGTCAGAATGTTTTCCCATGGCTGAGATAGATAGATAGATAGATAGATAGATAGATAGACACATATACATACATATACACACACGTGCGCGCATTACATTTGTACTTCCATTCTTCTCTATAATGGTGCTATAAAGTTTGTTGAAGTTCTTTGTTTTGCATCCGCTTTCTGCTTTCTTAGCGATGGTATCTTCTATCTTCTATCATTCTTTTTTTAAAATAAATTATTTTATTTTCATGGAGACAAGAGTAAGCTTACCTGAGACAGAAAAATGGGGCAGGGGAGCTTGCAGCTGTTTTTGCTACAGAGAAATCTAAAGAAAAGAGACATAGTACTTCATTGAAACTCAGAGTCATCTTTGAGTGAGCAGCATGAGGAGCTTGAAAACGTGGTTGTTCCAGTGTGCCTTCCCAGAATAAAGTGTCCCAACGCACTTTATCAGAGATCCAGGATATCTGCATGCCCATCCCCCTCCAAACACTCCACCTGGTCATGCCCAGCACTTTTAATTTTAATTATTACATTTGGCCCTGCCATAGATTTTAATTGTGTCATTGTGTGTGGTTAATGTTATTGCTTTGTTTTTGAGTTATTTTGTTGTTTGTTGTTTGCTGTTGTTTTTACTATTGTATTTGGGCTCCGCCTCTTGTAAGCCGCACCGAGTCCTTCGGGAGATGGTAGCGGGGTACAAATAAAGGATTATTATTATGATTATTATGATTATTATGATTATTATTATTATAGCATCCACATAATTGTTTCCTGTAATTATTTTCTAATCTGCATAGGTTTTTAATCTAATTTCTTTCAATTTAGGGCTCAGAAATATTGATAGCTCTATGTTTTTCTCTGCAGTTTCAACTTTTGCAAATTTGAATATTCACAGATTTGACTACAGATGTTTTCTCTAGGAATCTCTAGGTCCTCCATGTGCCACTTTTGTCAACTTCCACCCATCATATTGGAAGACTTAGATGTTTCTAGAGAGGAGACCTCTGCAAGAACCTCTATGTCCTTCAATGCAATTCTCTCTAGAAGACATAAACAATCCTAGAGAGATGTACTCTCAAGTTAAAAAATCACAATTTATTTATTTGCAGTTTTTCACTTTTACGGTAGTCTTGTGTCTGTAGCCCAGCAAATGTGGAAGGTTGACGATCCCACACAATAACAGTTAGAATCTGTATGTGTGTATATAGCAGAGGTGTCTACTTACACAGACTGCTTATAACCTCCACAAACAGCTATAGTTCCAAGTGCTGAGAAGTCTCCAAAGATACTCCTTCCATTGACATTGCAGGTTATAGCGAGCGCTATGAACATGTAGCCCAAACCCTGCCAATGTCTTCTCCAAACACTACAGCCCACCACCTAAGGATTGCTTTCATTCAGGGACCATTTCATCCTAGATTTTACATGTTTCCTCCACCACAAGCAGGTATCCCAGGGTTCCTTTCTCTCTCCATTGGTGTGGAATTTGCATTATCCTACCCACTGCTTGTCCCTTAACCATTTCCTATTCTTTTCAATTCTATCTGCACAACAAGACCAGAACTGAGCAGCAACAAAACATACTGGAGGAGTTTGGGGAATTGACTGCACATGATAGAAGTTGTAATTCAGCCCGCATCAAGTCAGAGCACTGTTACCCCAAGTGACAATGGACCTGGACCACATTTGGCAGACAGAACCCCCATGACCAACAGAGCATACTGGAGGGATTTGGAAGGAATTCACCTAGATTTATAGCCATTGTAGGTACTGGGATGTATAGTTCACCTGTAATCAAAGAGCACTCTGGACCCCACCAACGATGGACCTGGAACCCTAACATCCAAAAAGAAACAATGTCTTTTTCATATAACCCGGGCATTGCTGGGTCCCCAAACTAGTATATAATAAAAGTGAAGAGGACTTATAACAGGGTTCCTGCTTCTGATTGTTGCATTTGAAAGGTTGGTTGAATGGGGATAACTTATTCCTCCCTACCCCAGACAAGGCATTTAGAAATAGAATAACAAAACTCTGAAAAACTTCTGGCATATTCCCTGGCCAGAGTTTGATCTTATTCTCTCTCACACACATATATACATGGGAGAAGATTTCTATTTAAGCCTTCCTAGTTTTTTTCAAAAAGTCCTGGAGCCAGTGCTAGCATCCAAAACTCACAAAGAGTTGGCAAAGAAAAAGGAAAATCATCATAGTGTTATATATGAAGTTTTAATTGTCTTGTGCTGGTACCCAATCTCTCTCATATTATAGTGATTTCATCTGGATGAACCAGAATGCAAATTATTAGATGTAAATAATGATCTAAAAATTGCCTATTGCTAGCTGATGATCAAAGACAGCAAGAACAAGGAGGAGATAATAGCAGGGAGATGTGGGAGAGTACAAAGGAAGCAAATCCCAGCTCAACAAGGGCAAATGGAACTGGTTAACAAGCTGCCAAAAGTACAAGCTGTCTGAAGTCTTAATGGGCCAATCCATCAGCATTCAACAAATCATTTGTGCTGCTACCTCCACCCACATCCAACCTGACAGTCAGGAAGTGTGTGGGATCCTCTTTGACTATTAGTCATTTTACATGATTAGCTCCACTATATTGCAAAGTGAGATAGTTCAAACAGCTGCGGACAAAAGCAACCCAAAACCATCAACAACATTGTATTTTTTTAAAAAATTAAGGGTTGAATAATATACGACAAGAGGTTGTCAGTTTAAAAGCCATTCTTCAAACTTTATGATACGGAGCCCCAGCTACAAATCAATGTCATCTCTTTTGGTAAAGCCAACTGTCTAAACTACTATATTCATCTAAATTCTGCTGCTTTTTATACTTCTACCTTTAAGTGGTGGAGCGGGTAAAGCAGATTGCCTTTTTGAAAGTACTATCTTGGGAAAACTGACTGAATATAAAATCTAGCACCTGTGGGTTGGTTTCTGGAACTAGGCAGTGTCTGCCATCTTACATTATTATGAAGGCATCATGCCACCACGGGACTATTGATGTGGGTCCATGGTAAGCAATTTGTGACCCTCTAGATTTTATTGAAGTGCAACTTCCATCAGTCCTAGGCAGCCTAGTCCTTAATGAGAAAAGATTGGAGCTGCAGTTCAACAATACTGGGATGGCTGCAGGTAATCCACTTCAAGATTGATAGTTATCAGATCTCCTACTTAGCATGATTTCCATGTTCCTCAAGTGCATTTTGTTGTTGTTTATTCGTTCAGTCGCTTCCGACTCTTTGTGATCTCATGGAACAGCCCATGCCAGAGCTCCCTGTTGGCGATCGCCATCCCCAGCTCCTTCAAGGTCATGCCAATCACTTCAAGGTCATGCCATCCATCCATCTTGCCCTTGGTCGGCCTCTCTTCCTTTTTCCTTCCATTTTCCCCGGCATCATTATTTTCTTCAAGCTTTCCTGTCTTCTCAGGAAAAGCTTGGCCAAAATACTTAATCTTTGCCTCTAATATCCTTCCCTCCAGTGAGCAGTTGGGCTTTATTTCCTTTAGTATGGACCGGTTTGATCTTTTCGCGGAATACAGCCCAGGCTTGGGTTTAATCATATGGTTTGAGGCAATGGAAAGAGTCAGTGATGAGATTATGGGAGTGTACAAAAGGTGCCAGCCTCAGAGACAAAGACGAGGCTTATGTAAATATAGACAACTGAATACAAAATATACAACACAATACTGATCTCATTGAGGTGCAGTTCATATCTGATATTGATGAAACACCTAAATGGCTTTCCCAGAACCTGCTCTTAATTACTGTACATCTTTGAAAGAGGATCTCTCGGTGTTTACCTTGCTTCCCTGAGGAGGATTTCCTTTCAGCTGGACAAAGGGCTGGCTTCCTGGATGTTCAACCCTCAACAATTTCACAACCACATATATAGGTTACATTTCTTCGAGTGCCTGGGGACATCTCAATGGTTGCCTTCAACTGACATCCCAGTTCCCAATACATATTCTCTCCCCTATTTATTAAAAATGAAGCATAAACATGAATCCAGACACAGAATAGGCTCCAAAGTATTTTGTCAGGGCAAACCTCTACAGCAGGCATGGGCAAACCTCAGCCCTCAAGGTGCTTTGGATTTCAAATCCCTAAGTCAGTAGTCTGTTAGGAATTGTGGGAGTTGAAGTCCAAAACACCTGGAGGGCTGAAGTTTGCCCATTCCTGCTCTACAGGGTGTGGGGACATTTCACCATCTAAGAAAAATTCCCCTTCTACCTCCTGGGGCTCATGGGGCTTATTAGATTGCAATGCTCCCTCACTTATCGTGGGTGTTATGTTACAGGACCACCCGCGAAAAGTGAAAATCTATCTAGCTATCTATGCTTTGCTTTGCAGTCTCTCTTGATTGGCTGGCTCTCTCCTGAGGAGGAGGGTGAAACCCCCTTCCACACTCCATCGTTGCCAGGAGGTGGGATTAGAACACTGCTCTGGGCAACAGCAACTATTCATAAACTGGGAGGTAAAAAAACAGCAAAACAGCAAGTCCGTGAAAAGCGAACCACGAAGTAGCAAGGCAACATTTTTATCCTCTCAGGAGTTTCCATGTTTCAGGCGGTTTCGGAGATGTGATCTTGCGCAAGATTGGACCATTGAAGCTCTGCAGTAACTGAAGTTGTATTTATTAAAAATATATATATATTAGAAATATTGCTGTAATTTATGCTCATGACCAACTGAACATACTGCAGGGCTTTGTGGGAATTGGCCTTGATTATCCAGGGAGCAGTCAACCCAGCTGATTTCGGATCTGGACCAAAGTTGGCACACTGACCCAACATGGCCCACTGTCCATACAGGCAGGTTTGGAGGGCCATTGACCTCGGATCTGGGAGTTGTAGTTCACCTGCATTCAAAGAGCACTGAACCTAGCCAACAACGGATCTGGACCAAACTTGACACACAGACCCAAAATGGCCAACTGTGAATATTGGCAGGGTTTAGGGATGACTGCCCTTGGAATCTGGGAGTTGTAGTCTCCGTTATCCAGAGAGCTCTGAACCCAGCCAATGACAGATCTGGACCAAACTTAAGTGATATTATCTAACATCCCAAAACAAACAAAAATGCCTTTTTCTAATAACCTGGGCATCGCCAGGTTCCCAAGCTATATATATAATAGAAATATTGCTTTAATTCATACTTTATGGGGTGGGGAGTCGATTTTTTGATAATATATCCATTCCCTCTAACGACATAGAGATTATCAACATGAAACAAACTGTGGCATTACTTTTCATCTGCCTTCATGTCCTTGAAGATCTGACATATGGATCTCTTGGGTCCTATTCTCTCCTCGCTCCTCTCTAGAATGGTCACTTATGCTTCAACTGGAAGATCTTTCCTAAAAGGCAGGAATGATTGCCCAGTTCAGGCAGTCATACTTTATGGCTATAGACACAACCAGCTCTGTCTCTAAAATGCCTTGTCATGACATCCTGATTCATTATGCTGAATGCTGGCAGTTGTACAGATTCTAAGTGAGAAATATCCTTTTTTGAGTGGTGGAGAAGGGGCATTGTTGCAATGCATCGGAGTGAATCGAACAGATGCCCCAAACCAGTAGGCATGTCCTCTTATGATCCTGTAACCTGATCCATAACGACTTCCATAAGGCAATGGCTTGAGCGTTTAAGTTCTATTTTAAAAATAACCCTGGGATGAATTTGTCCGAGGTTGCCTGAAGGGAAGAAAACATTCCATTTTTAGCCAAGGTGCATATTCTCCTAATAAGAAAAGCAGAACTGAAGAGGTTGCATAACGTTTGTTCTCCACAGTACAGAAATACAGAAAGATGGTTGCCTGGCAACAGGCAGGAAATGCGTTAGCGAGCGAGACAGCTTAAGATAAGAGCAGCCTCTTTAAGGTGGGAGCAAGGAGTTAACTGGCCACACAATTCGTTCCTTATGCCTCAGATATGGAACTTCTTGCATTCTTCTCATAGCTTTAAAGTGTGCTTTGAAGAGGAGATGAGTGCTGCAAATCATAAAGAATTACAATTTTTGCAACAATGAAATACTTCAATTGATCTTGCAGAAACGATTGTTCATGAGTCCTACAATTTGGGGTATTCCATGGAGTTGCATTTAACAGTTTGATGGGCATTTTCTTCGCATTTCACTGAGATTATTCACATATAGTTTCCAAAGCGTGTGTAGTGTGCATACAAAGTAGATGATCTATTCTGGGAACTAGACAGGGGGAGGGAGAGTGTGTCCCTGTTGGCTCTGCTGGACCTCTCAGTGGCCTTCGATACCGTTGATCATGGAAGCCTTCTGGGATACCTCACAGGCATGGGACTTGGAGGTACTGTTTTGCAGTGATTCCAGTCCTTCCTGAAGGGACGGTCCCAAAAGGTGTTATTGGGAGACACCTGTTCGACCCCACAACCTTTGTCTTGTGGAATCCCACAGGGTTCAGAACTGTCCCCATGTTGTTTGGTATCTACATGGAGCTGCTGGGTACCCACAGGTTGAGATCCACTGCCTTAGTCTGTGAGAGAAGGCCTCACAGTGTGAAGTAAGCCTCAGTATGAGAAGGCCTCATGTGTGAAACTCCAGTGTGAAGGTTGAACTTTATTTGTGTCATGGAAACCTTGTTCTTGTAAATAGTGCAACCATATTATTTTGCTATAAAGAAAAGCCTCCTAAGGAAGAGATAACAATGTTCTGGGTGTTTTTGTTATTATTATCCCTTTGGGCTACTGATCACGCTGCTACTAATAAGTTACTCTGCTGCACATTTATGAGGAAGGTCTTTTGTTAATAAGCTCACTCACCCAACAAAAATCACTATTTTTGTTTACTTGAGAGAACACATCTCTAGGAATGTCTAGGTCATTCTTGGCCATAGAGTCATGCTGGAGGACCCAAATTCCTTTGGATAATATATTTATCAAATCTGTGAATAATCAAATCTACAAAAGTTAAATCTCCAAATGTGGAAAGCCAAGTGTTGCAAAAACTGATTTGTTACGAATACACTCCATAGTAGGGACAATGGTAATGATCAAAATAATTATATATCCTGCTTTTTTCCCAATTAAGTCAAACCGACATACTTGGCCCACTTTATCAGGAGAGTTGCTATGGGCTGAGGCAAGAGGCGAAATGAGGACATTGCCTGCCAAATAAGATTTCTGTCCTCCAATGAAGTTTTCCTTCAGGTCCCAAATTTCTAGCATTGTGGTAACTTACATTTTCAGAGGGGCAAGCAAACCAAGGAAACGTGAATACAGCCTATATAAGAGTTCTAGGCCTGTATGTGTGCATGGGGGGTTGTGGTGGTGCAGCAGGTTACTTATGAGCTGCAGAACTTGCTGACCAAAAGGTCAGCGGTTTGAATCCATGGGACAGGGTGAGCTCCCATGGGACAGGGTGAGCTCGAGCTTTTGCCAAGTTAGCAGTTCGAAAACATACAAATGTGAGTAGCTCAATAGATCTTCTGTGGGAAGGTAACGGTGCTACATCCAGTCATGCCAGCCACATGATCTACAGTGTCTATGGTGTCTATGGACAACTTCGGCTCTCCAGACTCGGCTAGACTTAATGTCAAGGGGAATCCTTTGCCTTTTACTTTTTTATGTGTGCGTGAGACAGACAATGAGATTTTCTTCAACAAATACTATATACAGCATATAAATGGACAGAATGCTAGTACTGCTTTTTATTTTATTGAGTTACTTTGCTTAAGCAAAAAAGGCAATTGTCAACTTGACCTGCATGAATAGCATAACTTCCATATAAATCAAAGTATTTGTTGCTCCTTGTTCTGGATTGGTTGCGGCTCCTCTGAAGTAATAGGTTTGTTCTAGACATCTTATTTTTAAAAGGATATGAACATGTTATAGTGAGTTGAGAGGCCAGCAATTCTCTTCTAAAATCCGTCATAGTAAGTGTCATATTCTTGATCTAGTTTTCTACAGCCAGTTATTGCACCTACCCAATGTTTACAAATTCGCCAAAGCTGAGAGGCCACCTCACACAATTTTTTTTTTTAATTTAGCACTCATTTTTCTCACATTGAGGGAGGCCTCCACTTGGGGACAAGCGACAGATGGCTACAACTGGAGAGATCAACTGGTGGCCGGGGACCTGGCATATCTAATATGTGTAAAAGTGATTTTAAAATGCTGTAGAAATACAACATAAAACCAAAAAAGGGTAAGAAGGTATTTGAAACAACTGTGGTTGAGAAGAATTCCTATTTAAAAGATCATTGGTAATTTTAGAAGTTCAGGAAAAGTTTTTTTTTTTGTAGTTGTTGTTTACACATTTTCAGAATCCTTGAATGAGCTTGGCCTCTGAATAGCATTCAGCACAGATAGGGAGATTTACAGCAGGCCAAGCCAACCGCACAAATCGGTTCCTTGCCTCCAAGAGAGCCAGAAATAGACCGGAGGATTGCATCCAGTGTTGCTCCTTATCTATACAGTCTAGCCTTACCCATCAGTGGCTTTGTAAGTGAGAGTCTGGCACAAGTCGAAGAAAGTCAGTGTAGATGCATTTCCATTAACAAAGTAGACCTGGTCCTGAACATTAACTATTTAACAAAAATATACTAAAGGTAGAAATAATATAGAAAGAATAGAGATGGGTTCGCGCATCAACAAAAGGAAGAGCAGTTTAATGTTTCAGCAAATGTTCTACTCAAAAGTAATAATACACATATCTGAAATTTAACAGCCAGGTCTGATACTTTCTGGAAACTGTTTGAAGCCTTCTCACATAATGCATCCAGAAATTAGCTTTTATTTCCCTTTCATTAGCTTCTGTTTTTCTTCATTTCAGGTACATACTGGTAGTAGCTGGTGAGACAAACTTACCTGCATTTCCCCATTCTCTCTGTTTTGTTGTTTGCACAAGCTGAGAGATGAGTTTTGGAAGTAGCTATAGTTTGCTTGCCTGTTGTAGGCAAGCACATGTAGTAGGATCAGCTAGAGTAGAATTTATTTATGACCTCAAGGTTTCTTGCATTGTTTACTGCAGACCCATTGGTCTAAACTCATAACCAAAGGCTGTGTGCCTTCAGCCCTCCCTCCCCAAGCTCCAAATGCTGATTCTGCTTGAAAAAAAAAACAACCTTCCAAGTAAACAGAAGACAAAGTAAGCAGACTGGAACTAGGCAGGCATTAAAACATTCTGAAGAGATATTTCTTTGTCAGAGGCTTTGTTAATCAAGGTGTGCCTATATCTCATAATTCCTTTAGCAAACTTTAGTGCCAATGTAGGCCTTTCACCTATATCACAGTAGGCCTCAAGAAATAAGGGAAAACATTTGAGAAGGCAAGCATATGTGGACAACATTGCACCAGTGTTGCTGGATTTCTGGTTAAACATTCACATACACAACAGCAGAAAGGGAATTCCTGGCCTTCATGTGATCTACAGATAACAGACAATGCAGCCTAAATCAACATTTCCATAATAGTGTACAGTTGGCTCCCCATATCCATGGATTCTGCATTCATGGATTCATGGCTTGAAAATTTTCCCCACAAAAGTAACTCCTTGGTTTTGCATTTTGTATATGAACATGATTGTACTTTTGTCATTTCATGCAATGGGACTTGAGCATCCATGGATTTTGGTATCCAAAGGGGTTCTGGAACTAGCAGATACCAAGGGCCTGTTGCAGGCATAGGCAAACTTGGGCCCTCCAGGTGTTTTGGACTTAAACTCCCGAAATTCCTAATAGCCTACCAGCTGTTAGGAATTGTGGGAGTTGGAGTCCAAAACACTTGGAGGTCCCAAGTTTGCCCATGCCTGGCCTATTGCATATATTTTGCTTTACTCTTGCCATATGAACATAGATAGATTCACTGCAGTGGAGCGAATAATGCTGCTCCTTGTGCTATTGCAATGGAAAGGCTCCCATTCAACTCAGAGCAGCTTCAGGTCAAATGGCACTGATGTTCAGAGTGGATCTTCCCCCTTACCAGGTATGGCAGGTCCACTGACTACCTCGCTATGTATAAACAAATTATTACTATTATGGTTCCCAGCTGTTTAAATTGAGCAACTTGAAGGACATTTGTGTCCTACTTTGCAATACTCAATACATCCTTTAAATGCTGGCCATACATGTAGACTTCTTGCCCACTGATACTACACAGTTTCAGTGATGTAACTTGAACTAATATGGTAATCATATCAAATAGATTTCTAGGATTTGTAGTTTACAGGGAGCCACTACCAGGTGGCTCTAATCCCTTTGATGTTGTTGAGAAACTTCTGTTTTTTCCTACTGATGGTGACCTTAACACAATGGTTCCCAACCTTTTTTTTTTTTTTTTTTACTAGGGAGCACTCTCCAACATTAGTACCAAAGGGGTTAGGAATCAGTTTTTGGTCAACTTTAGATTCGATTTGGTTATTTGGGGGTGCTGATTCAGAAAATTGCATTGGATAAACCACATCAGTTCTAGTTTCAGATACAGAACATATGCCATGCAGCCATTGGTGTCTCGCCCACAGAAAACTATGTTTAATCTAGAGCTGATATGGTCTATCCAATGCAATTTTCTGAGTCAGCATCCCAAATAACCCCAGGAACAGGCCTAAAGCGAAGACACCAAGATGCTCCTGCTTCCAGGCACCACATGGAATGCCACTGCTCAGCGGGAAGGGATGAAGAGGAGAAGCAGCAGTCAGGAGGCTTGTTGTTGCGCCTTTCCCTCTCTCCTCTTGACATCCCCGTTGCCTCAGCACAGAGAGGTTTTTGTGAGACGAGTCATTCTCATTGCAATGGTGCAGTAACAGTGAGGCCGCGGACCATATTTTAGTTCTTAGGAACCTCTGGTTGGGAATCATTGTCCTAAGACAAACCAGTGACAGGGTTATCTTGGCAAAATGTATTTCAGAAGGGGTTTGCCTGTCTTCCTCTTAGGCTGAGAAAGAGTATGACTTGCCCAAAGTCACCCATCTTCCATTGCTGGCAAATCAATGGACATTCAACTGAACAGGTCAAATTCTACAAATATAAAAATTTTCAGTCTACTGGATCCTGAAGAACTCAACTGGCATTGGCCTATAAAGCCCTAAACGGTTCCGGCCCAAGTTACCTAACCGACCGCCTCTCGGCCTATGAGCCCACGAGGACTTTGAGATCTTCCGGGGAGGCCCTGCTATCGATTCCGCCTGCGTCACAGGCGTGGCTGGCGGGAACGAGGGATAGGGCCTTCTCGGTGGTGGCTCCTCGGCTGTGGAACACCCTTCCCGTGGACATCAGGCTAGCTCCCTCCCTGTTGATATTCCGCAGGAAATGAAAGACCTGGCTGTTTAAGAAGGCATTTGATCAAGAAGTGCAATGATTGGTAAACTGACCATAGGATTGGAACAATTGAAATGATATCGGATTGTGGATTTGACGATGAGACGACACGGGATGGCTATTGTAGAAATGTTAATGTTGATGTTTTTGATGAGGATGTTTTTGTGATAATGATTTTACACTATGTCTTGTATTTTGCACTTGTTTTCTATGTTTTACACCGCAATGAGTCGCCCCTGGGCTGAGAATTGCGGTATATAAGCGAAGTAAATAAATAAATAAATAAACTGTCTTATGCCATAGCAAATGCATAACTGAGTTACAATTTACTGCCTTGATTTCTTAATTGCTTCCAAAATGTAATCAACTGACAAAGCAAGTGTCTGAACTGAAGGCCTCAAAGAGTCCTCCTTCAGTGGTAGAGTCTCTCTTATCCAACCTTTGCTCATCCAACGTTCTGTATTATCCAATGCAGTCTGCTTCCCACCTGGATCCACTGCTGTTTCAATGCATTGCTACGTTTTGGTGCTAAATTTGTCAATACAATAATTCCTTAGGCGATCCCTCGTTGCCTGAGTAGGATAGTCTTCCACGATCAGTGTACTGGTGGATCCGTAGGTGACTGTGGAGCCCTCTTCTTGATCTGCATCTTCCCTTGGAAGATGCCTGTGCGTGAGTTTTTTTAATGTGTGGAGGCAAAGTGCACAGCTGATCAACACACAGTCCACACAGAGTGAAGTTCCACTGGTGGCATAGTTTAACACGACGACTGTGGCTTCTCAATCTGTTGCAGCCTTCTTCCGCCTTCACAGCCGTTGTAACATGTACCATGTTATCCTCCGCCTGCTCTGCCATTGAGGTCTTTGGGTCTTCGGACGATGCTTCGTCTGGAACCTCCCCCGGGGCTGCTCCTGGGAGTGCATGACTCCAGTCGTTGGAACATGCAAGCCCCCTTACCACAACAAGGTGACAGTCCATCGAGGGGGAATACAGTAATTACTACATAACGTATAACATGTCTTAAACTGATTTTTCTTTTATTTATTGTAAAACATGTTTTGGTGCTTAATTTGTAAAATCATAATGTAATTTGACGTTTAATTGGCTTTTCCTTAATCCCTTATTAGCAAACATTTCCACTCATCCAAAGTTTTGCTAGCCGATTTATGTTGGATAAGCAAAACTCTACTGTATTACTTTCATAACATTAACATATACATTGCAGCACTGGGAATGTTTTTAAAAACCCGTAATGTTCCAGTAAAAAATCATAAATTCAGAAAGCACAGTTAAATGTCAAAATAGTTGCTTGAATGCACAAGAGCAATGGCCCAAAATACATTACATGCAAAGAGGTATTAAAACCTTGACGGCAACTTCCTGTAAGGGAAAACAGGCACAATCAAGTCTTTTTTAAAATATAGAGGTGAACGAAGGGAGGAGACTTTAGCTGTCCACCAACTTTTCTTTTTTTTAAATTGAAACTCCTTTCTTAAATCCCTCCTTCTACTTGCAATAAAACACAAAAATGTTTTTGTATGTACAAGAGTTACTCTTTTATTAGGTTTAAAGACAGATGAAAAGGAGGACGGGGCTCTTGTATTCTTAATATAATTGAAGAATTAATTTTCACTTATGGAAAAAACTGCATTTACTAAAACTTCCTCTTAATTAGAAAGTTCTACTATTTTTCTATTAAATATATTTTAACTACCTTTGATATGGGAAAACCAGTAGGGAAATCTTCCTTCAAAATCTAATTAAAATACTGTAATGTTAACATCCTTGACATCTGACTGCCCTATTTTCTATTCTCTTGCTTTTGTTGACTAAAGGTGGTTAAGAAGAATTATTGCAGAGGTCTCTGATAAGCCACAATGAAGACATGCTTGCACCTTCCATCAAAAACATTTCAAACAGTCTAAACCAGGCATGGGCAAACTCTGGCCCTCCCTGTGTTTTGGACTCCAACTCCCACCATTCCTAACAGCCTCAGGCCCTTTCCCCCCTTAGCTGCTTAAATGGAGGGGGAAAAGGAAACATCCAAAACATCTGGAGGCCCAAAATTTGCCCATGCCTAGTCTAAACCATAGAATGGAACATGAAGCCAGAATTTCAAGACTTTTCAAAGTTGCAATAGATGTAAATGCAGGGAGAAACCATGGATGGTTTCACTCACAAAGGGATGGCTTTCCTGGTGGTGGAACAGCATTCCTAGCAAGGAGCTATATTGACAGAAAAATGTTTTATTCTGAGAGGATTTGGTGCCAAGTTTCGGTTTCTTTCTCTTTTTTGTCTGAACTAATAATCTTAGATTTTTGGCAAGAGTAGATTTGATGCTCAGTTCCTTTCCCAGAGAGAGATAGAAAACAGAAAGCGACCAAAAGCTCAGTAGGCTTAAAATCATATGGAGTCTATAACCCAAAATAGAGATGTTTCCCCATTAGGTTTTATATATGTGGCTGTTTTTTTTTAATTGTTGGTACAAGACTGGTATTAATTCCAGTCCACGTTTAGCAGGGGAATCAAAGCAGTACAAGAATTATTGGCACCATTGCTACTGTATCAGTAGAGTAAGACATTTCTATGACAAAACCTATACAGCAACAAAGAAAAGAATTTAAATGAATGAGGTAGAGTTCTCTTAAAGCCAAAGACTTATTTGAATTGAACAAGCAAAGAACAATTTACCTTTCAAGAAGAGTTTGCTCCAGGCACAGTCAGCCCATTGTATGCTAATCAAGGTGGTCAGTTGAAATATTCACACCTAGCCCAACTGCCAAAACTCCTTTGTCTCACCCTGGTCATTCCACAGATATATAAATCCCTTTTTCCCCAGTTCCAACAAACCTCACCTCTGAGGATGCTTGCCATAGATGCAGGCGAAACGTCAGGAGAAATGCCTCTAGAACATGGCCATATAGCCCAAAAAACCCCACAAGAACTTAGTGATTCCAGCCATGAAAGCCTTCGACAATACAAGCAAAGAACAATTTAAAATTCAGTAGTATTTTGACGTCGTTTCCGATTGAAAATCCAGATTTTTGTGTTAGAATTGTAAGGAAAAGTACTTGCATATTCTCTTTTCAGGCCTTGCTGCAGAAACACAAGAATTTGCAAAGTGAATTGCCTCCCTGCTGCCAACTTGGGTGATTAACTCACACTGAATCTGTACAAAATTGTAATCCTGAGTGCTGGAAAATAACCCCAGATCCCCAGAATGGAAACTGGGAGCTTGAGTGGTTTCTACTGTGCAAGGAAAGTAGCTCATGTGAAATAATTACTAAGCTAAATTCTTCCACCCAGAGTACATCATGTTCCAATATATTAGTGTTCCTTTCCCACCTCTTTGAACTGTGGGATGGCCATGGTCTGGCTTAGCCAGTCCTTCAAGTGATGCTTCAAAGTAGAGATAACATACATCTCGGGTACACAACATATGTTGTCTCATGTCTTGAAATGAATGGGAAAATTCACTGCACTGTTTTTTAAAAAAACCTTTATATTTGAAAGAAAACAAGGTCACTTTTACAGTGTTGCAACAAAGGGACACTGTGTTGTACAAACTATAAACACTTCTTTTAAAAGGAAACAGATTAAAGTCAATGTCTTCTCTGATAAATCCTTTTATAGATGGGATGCTGGCTTTGTGTTTGAAATAAACACCATTCCAATGGATACAGCAAAATTTCTTTTCAAATTAAAAAGAAAAATAGCTTTAAAATTGATTTTCTGTTGAGTTTTGTAAAAAGCTCATATTTTAAAAAGGTATTCATTTCTTTATATCTAATGCAAATGCATCTCTTGTTAGTCTTTCTAACTAATTAAATGCAATGAGTGAGCAAAACAAAACAAAACAAAACAAAACCACAACCAAGGAAGTAATCATTTTAACTAAGATCCAAGGACACTTGTGTTTCTTCATGGGGGATGCAAAATATATTCATCATATTTCAAAGTGTGTTACAGCATGAGGACTGATCGAGAAGGATGGTTATCTTCAGTTTTTCTGTGATTTTCTCTCAAAATATGTACAAATCTTCCTCATGGGCACAGAAGTAGCTGAGATCTGTGGAACATAAAAAATACTGAGTCAGATACAAAGGGTTAAAGTTCAAAACACCTGGAGAGCCGAGGTTTGAAGCTCTTTCACACTAGAAAAAAATCTGCCTTTTCCTCCAAGCACGTATTTATTTATATTTATTCCAAGCCTAATAAAAGGACTAGGGAAAATGTTTGTTTTTTTGTTGCTGCTGTTAAACAAGACCTCTAACAGGTCCAGCAACCAGTTTTTTGCCCTTAGGGCCCTATGTGGGCCATAAGAACTACCAAAAATGACAGAAACCAGACGCCACCTCACAAAACTAGAAACTTCTGGTTTTGGAAAATGGGTATTGTTTTAATGTTTAATAGTGCAGGGACTCCTGCAATCTATTTAAATCTGGAGGGGTCCAGCCTCTCTAGATATAGTCTTGGGGGGCACCACATGTGGTCCTGACACTTTGCCTGCTAAACAGTGGGAGCCCTTGAAAATCTATTGCAAATCCCCAAAAGACCTACTAGCAAATCCCTTCATCTGCTTCAGCAGTTTTCAGCCTGTAGGTCCCAGAAGTTTTGGCTTCAACTCCCAGAAATCCTAATAAGGGGTAAACTGGCTGAGATTTCTGAGAGTTGTAGGCCAAAACACCTGGGGACCCACAGGTTAAGAACCACTGATCTACCCTGTCTGCCCCATAGTGTGGACTACAATTCCCAACACTACCCTTGTTATTTTCTTGTCAGGAGCGATTTTAGAAACTGTAAGTTGCTTCTAGTGTGAGAGAATTGGCTGTCTGCAAGGATGTTTTACCATTCTGTGGGAGGCTTCTCTCATGTACCCACATGAGAAGCTGGAGCTGACAGATGGGAGCTCACCCCACTCCCCAAATTTGAGTGGGGTGAGCTCCCGATCAGCAGGACCTTTCAATCAGCAGTCCTGCCAGCATAAGGATTTAACCCATTGCACCACCAGGTGCTCCAACACTACCTCAAGTACAATTTTAGTCCAAAACAGCTAAAGGATGCCAGGTTTGGTTGAGGTGTAGCTACTGGGCAGTGTATTATAATGAAGGCACGATTTCCTCAGACAAGAATTCTGCTTCCCAGTTCTCTACTATTATAATAAGTCAAATCTTGCACTGAACATTTAAAAATGGGCCTAGCGAAGAAAAGGGGCTGGTAAAGTTATCAAGGAATACAAAGACAGCAAATATATGAATTTTAAGTGTAAACAGTTTTCAGCACCTGAAAATTGAAACACAAGGAAAAAAGGAGCCACAGTGGCACAGTGAGTTATACTCTTGCGCTGCTGAACTGCTGACCTGAAGGTCGCCAGTTCAAAAGTGTGGGACGGGGTGAGCTCCCACTGCCGGACCTAGCTCCTGCCAACCCAGCAGTTCGAAAACATGCAAATGTGAGTAGATCAATAGGTACCACTTCAGCAGGAAAGGCAAAAGATGCTCCATGTAGTCATGCCAGCCACATGACCAGGAGAGTTTATGGACAATGCAAGATCCTTGACTTGGAAATGGAGATTAAGACCTCTCCCCCAGAGCTGGAGTTGAACACCGCCTCCAGAGCCAGAAATGAAAGGAGAAGCCTTTGTCTGTGTTATGTTTCATTGTATTTCACTGCAACAAGGCAATGAATGTTTGCCTGTATCTATTTATATATGCTGCAATCCACTCAGATTCCCCTAAGGGAGAAGAGCAGATGATGATGATGATTATTATTATTGGAGGGCAATGCCCACATTCTGCTGTCCAGCCCTGTAGAAATGCCCCTGGCAAAGGCCTAGCATGAGCTGTGTATTACCACTACTGCTCAGAGGACTTTTCAAAAAGCAGCAGCCTTTTAAAGAATACATTCAGATAAGTGATAGGAAAAAAAACATCATTATTGCAGTTGCTGTTGGACAGATCAAGGGTATCAGTGCTGCATTTTTACTAACATATAGAAATCTCCAAAGAAACTGAACTACATAGAGAGCAGGAGCCTTATCTGTGTTTGATCTCCAAAGACAGAGAAACCTGTGTTTCCCAGCACCCTTCCTAATACTGATTAAAATACAGGAGCCCTGCTATAAAAATGTTCCTTTTCACTTTTCACAGCTCAGCTTCAGTCCCTTGTGTATCTGTTGGTACAGATTGCATTGCTGCACCAGAGAAGTAAAGGAAAAAAACAGAATGAGAAGGCATCCTGAAACATATAAACCATTCTGAGCTATAGATTATGTTGGGCTAAAGATTAACTTTGTTTGTGCCTGGCATTCAACCAGCCTTATTTCTTTAGTTCATTGGGGGAAGTTTCAGCTATCTCAGGCCCTTCCACACAGCTATATAAAATCCCACATTATCTGCTTTGAACTGGGTTATATGGCAGTGTGGACTCAGATAACCTAGTTCAAAGCAGATAGTGTGGGTTATATGGTTGTGTGGAAGGGCCCTTAGACCAACTCCCACCAAACATGGCCAACATTATGTGATTGTGGAAACTTTAATTCCAATATACTGGGCAAGCCAAGTTTTGCTGGTCTTGGTTCAGCGTCTGCTTCTATCCTCAAACACTGTTCCATCATCCCTATCATTGCTCTGTCATACTTCTTGCCCTTTGTAAGCTTAGAGTAGGTAGGAAAAACAAATGAGTTTAAAATTGTGAAAATGCCTACTAATTATATCCATTTGATATGAAATGTGCTGTTAGCTGTCATCAAGTTGGCTTCATCTTAGAGAGAGGCTGTCACTTGCTTAATTGACTCCATCCACCAGTAGCATGGTCAGCCTATATTCCTACTGCCTTCCATTTTACCCATCATTGTCTCCTTTTCCAATGTGTGATGTTATCTTATGATAAGTCCAAGATATCATAGTCTTAAATAAACATTCTGGCTTCTAGTTCAGATTTGATTTGTTCTCGTAACCATTTCTGTCTTATATTCCATTTTAAAAATGTAATTTTCAAAGCATATATCGTATTTTTTCAATGGTAAGACACCATTGATTGTAGGACACATACTAATTTCAATGCCACCAAAAATACATAAAATGCACCTGCAATTCTATTTTTAGAAATTTTATATAGGAAAAAAGTGCATCTTAGATGTTGAAGAATGCAATCTCTCAAGCCTCCTTTATGTGATGTTTGTCTATTTTGTAGTATTTTGGAACATGAAGTATATGTCTTGTTTGTAGTTTGCAGTTACCTTCTCTTTCTACTGAAGCAGTGGGAGGGGCTGCAATCATGTGACCGATGATTTAGAATGTTCAGTATTAAAAGGAAAAACTGCTAGCAAGCCTTGAGCCTTGTTAGAGAATGTCTGCTGGAGCTAGAAGTTTCTTAGTGTGCAGAAGCTAATGTTAGAAGCTAGTAAATTGTTGAGGCTTCTATTTACTTTTAAAGTGAACTCTTATTGAGGAGAACTGTGTGGAGCAGCATAGTTCGTGAAGAAACAGTTAAAGTTGAAATGTTTTAAAATACAAACTCTCCAAATGTTTCTGAAGTATTTTAACCCACAAAAGAAATGTGCTTGTATAACTGGGTGCAAGACGTTATAAGTAAACAAACACTGTTATTCTAAAACAGTGTTCCTCAACCTTCCTAATGCTATGACCCCTTATTACAGTTCCTCATGTTGTGGTGACCCCTGATCATAAAATTATTTTTGTTGCTACTTCATAACTGTAATTTTGCTACTGTTATGAATTGTAATGTAAATTACAATTTACAGGATGTATTTTCATTCACTGGATCAAATTTGGCACAAATACCCAATACGCTCACATTTGAACACTGGTGAGGTTGGGGGGATTGATTTTGTCATTTGGGAGTTGTAGTTGCTGTCATGTATAGTTAACCTACAATCAAAGAGAATTATGAACTCCACCAATGATGGAATTGAACCAAACTTGGCACATAGAACTCCCACACCTAACAGAAAATACTGGAAGGGTTTGGTGAGCATTGACCTTGAGTTTTGGGGTTGTAGTTCATCTACATCCAGAGAGCACTGTGGACTCAAACAATGATGGATCTGGACCAAATTTGGCACGAATACTCAATATGCCTAAATGTGAACACTGGTGGAGTTTAGGGAAAATAGACTTTGACATTCGGGAGTGGTAGTTGTTGGGATTTATAGTTCACCTACAACCTAAGAGCATTCTGAACCCCACCAATGATAGAATTGGGCCAAACTTCCCACAAAGAACCCATATGACCAACAGAAAATACTGTATTTTCTGATGGACTCTGGGGACCCCTCTGACAGCCCCTTGTGACCCTCCCCCCACCCCGGGGTCCCAACCCCCAGGTTGAGAAACACTATTCTAAAAGAAGTCTGCTTGAATCTTTGCTTGCCTAAAGCATCACATTAACTAAAGGAATACTCCTCTCAAACTCTGCTATCCCTGATGGGTTGCAAACCTAACAGGTCATGGTCCATCTATTATCCCCAATATTAGAAGTGAAGAAATACAGTAAGTAGAATTTTAAAATACAGCGTTTATGTTACGTAGAAATTAAACTAACAAAGCTGAAGTAAACTAGCAAAAGGCCATTAGGTAGTGAATTTACTTACAGGTCCTCCTGTCCTGCTTTCCGGTTGTCTTGCACCCAGATTCTGCAATGACTGAATTTTGCTGCCTGCTCCGTTTGGGCTTTTAGATTTGTTAGTCTGTAACTTATTCCCCAAAGCAGACAGCCAGTTTCTTCTGTCAGGACAGCCATTCTCCTTGTCAGTCATTTCATCACAGGAGACCTTGAGGAGGCGAGAAAGGCTTTTGGCGCCTGCAGAAGAGCAAGGGCTTCCAGAAGCAGGAGGAGGATCCTTCGCCAGACTCTCACTGCTTTGGGCTAATCTGCCAAGGGTCAGGCACTTTTCCTCACAAGGCTCTGAATCCGCCAAAGTGTCCTGCTCCAGTCTAGATTTTTTAGAGACTGGATGAAGCTCGGCCACACAGTTGCAGCTTTTCAGGCACTTTGCATTGACTTCCTTGCTTGATTCTAGCCTCCTCTTGGCTCGCACTTCAGACCTCAAGTGTGTTGATTTGGAAACAAATGTGGGTTCAGAAAGTTCTTGTTGTGGAGACAGCACTTCTTTTCCTTTCAAAGGAGGAGACAAACTTGGAGTTTTGGTAACCCACTGTCTTATGGACATCGCTGAAGGAGGTGTCAGTTTGGGCGAAGTGCCTTCCATCTGCTGCCTTGACGGAACAGAGGTCATTGTAGTGGAGGCCGAGGTGTTGACTAAAGACCATGTGGGCGTGTTGGTGGGAAGAGGAAGGTCTCCTGTGTAAGCTGGAGCACAAGCGGCAGGTTGGGGTGAAGAAATGGGCGGGCTTCCCGCTGGCAGCACTTTGGCAGGAGTATTGTGCCTTTTCCTCAGAGCTCCTAAAAATGAAAAAAACAAAACAAAAACATACACCCAGTTGAGGACCATGTATGGCAAGCATCAATAAAGCAAGGTTACGCTTAAAGGACAACTGAATGGCATAAAATGTCAGTGCTTCACATATCAGGTGCCTGAGGTAAAACTGGCAACTCTCCCACCCACATCTTACTCCATGCAGAGAAGGTGACCAGATGGGTAAGTCAACCTTACTACAGTACAGTCAACAGGATGGTATCCTCCATTGTGCATAAAAGCAACCAAAACATTTATGAGGAAAAGGCAGGTCACATATTACTTTGTTTACTAGTTGGGCGAGTGGGCTTATTAATAAAAGACCCTCCTCATAAATATACAGCAGAGTAATTTCTTAGCAGCAGCGTGACCCAGCACAAGTAGCCCAAAGTGTTAAAAAAGAACAAAAACACACAGACCAATTTATCTCTTCCATAGGAGGCTTTCCTTTGTAGTAAAATAATATAGTTGTAATATTTACAATAACTAGGTTTCCATAACACAAATAAACAAGTACATAGTAGCTTTGCATGCAGCAGCCTTCACACTGGAGACTTCTCACATGAGGCTTCTCTCATATCGGCCCTTCTAATATCAGGCCTTCCTCATACTGAGGCCTACCTCACAGAGAAGCCTCCTCACACAGACTGAGGAGTTCCCTCACTGAGGCAGACAAACACTAACCGGCTTCAGCCTACTCACTCTCCTCAGGACGACACTAACTTTGGCCCACTGACTCTAACAAGCTTTGGCCTACTCACTCTCCTCAGGCCGACACTAGCTTTAGCTCACTGACTCTTAATAGGCTTCACCCTACTCACTCACCACTGGATGACACTAACTTTGGCCCACTGACTCTAACAAGCTTTGGCCTACTCACTCTCCTCAGGCCGACACTAGCTTTAGCTCATTGACCCTAACAGGCTTCGGCCTACTCCCTCTCCTCAGGCCGACACTAGCTTTAGCTCATTGACCCTAACAGGCTTCGGCCTACTCCCTCTCCTCAGGCCGACACTAGCTCTGGCCCACTGACTCTAGCACGCTTCGGCCTACCAACTCTTTCAGTGCTTGACTCACACTTTTGTAATCAAAAATACCCAGTTAATTTTTAATATTTCTGACAGGACCGAATTTCCACTCATCATATGGCAAAGGTGGACATAGTACAGTTGCAGTTTCCACCATTTCTCACCACTGGCTATGTTGGCTAATGCTGTTGGGAACTGCAGTCCAATATCACCAGGAGGGCTAGACTTTCCCTATGCCATTATCAAGTAATACGAGTTTTTGGAAAATGCTAGTAATTATGCATAGTTTTTTGGGTTAAATTAAGGTGGTATTACAACCATAGAGCTGGAAGAGACCACACAGACCATCTAGTCAAGCATTTCTCAACCTGGGGGCCAGGACACTTGTGGGGGGGGGGGGTTGCGAGGGGGGTGTCACCAAAGACCACCTGAAAACAGTATTTTCTGTTCGACATGGGGGCTCTGTGTGGGAAGTTTGGCCCAATTCTATTGTTGGTGGGGTTCAGAATGCTCTTTGATTGTAAGTGAACTATAAATCCCAGCCACACTACAACTCCAAATGTCAAGGTATATTTTCCCCAAACTCCACCAGTGTTCACATTTGGGCATATAGAGTATTTGTGCCAAGTTTGGTCCAGATCCATCATTGAATCCACAGTGCTGTCTGGATGTAGGTGAACTACAACTCCAAAACTCAAGGTTAATGCCCACCAAACCCTTCCAGCATTTTCTGTTGGTCATGGGAGTTCTGTGCACCAAGTTTGGTTCAATTCCATTATTGGGGAAGTTCAAAATGCTCTTTGATTGTAGGTTAACTATAAATCCCAGAAATTATGACTCCCAAGTGACGAAAGCAATTCTCACCCCCGACCCAACCCCATCAGTATTCAAATTTGGCCGTATCAGGTATTTGTGCCAAATTTGGTCCAGTGAATGAAAATACATCCTGCATATCAGATATTTACATGACGATTCATAACCGTAGCAAAATTACAGTTATGAATTAGCAACAAAAATGATGTTATGGTTGGGGGTTACAACAACATGAGGAACTGTATTAAGGGGTCGTGGCATTAGGAAGGTTGAGAAACACTGATCTAGTTGAACCCGTTGTCATGCAGGAAAAGCACAATCAAATTACCATCAACAGCCTCTGCTGAAGAACGTCCAGAAAAGAAGATTCCACCACACTCCAGAGCAGACTATTGCTGAATAATAATATAATAATAATAAACTTTATTTGTACCCCGCCATCATCTCCCCAATGGGGACTCAGAGCAGCTGAACAGCTCTTATGGTTAGGAAGATCTTCCTAATGTTCAGGTGGAATTTCCTTTCCCGTAATTTGAACCCGTTATTCCAAGTTGTGTTCTCCAGGACTGATTGAAACAGGTGTCTTGTTGAAGAACTTTTGCTTCCTGATAAAGAATTGGGTTATGGAAGGCAAGAAAGAGCGAAGTAGCCTACTTAACTAAGCCTGCACACAGGCACGGCTCCAGAAAATAACTGCATTACAATCAGATTAGTTGTTTTCACCTAGTGACACTGCCATAATTTTGTGCCATTGAAGTGGGTAGGGACCTTTGTAGATGCACATTCTTATTTAGACTCTCCCTGAAAAAGCGCTTGGTTAAGACAGCAGTGAATCAGAGGGCACATTGAGCATGTTGTGTGTTCAAAAAGACAAGGTCAGCCGGAAACCTGCTAGCGCTTGTGAGGTTCATGCACTTCCTTTTCCATTTGTCGGCTGCCTCAAAGCAGAACGAACGAGGAGGTATGACATTTTACCTAACAGAAGTGTCAGCTTTGACTGTAAAGACCAACCGCTCACACTACTGACAGTTTTCAAGCAGCGAGATTAAATAACCATTTTCTGTATTTATAGATGTAGGGAACATTTTAAAAAAGGAAAAGGAAAAAAAGAAGCACAGGCTCCCAAAGAGGACAATGGTGCGTGCGGATAAAAGATATACACAGCAAGAAAGAGAACTGGCACGTCCTCTGCTATTGTTCTGCAAGCTTCCTGCATGTGACTTCTTTGATGGCAAGGGAATCCTCTGCTGAAAAGAGGCCAACTGGGAGGGTAAAAGCACAGTTAGAGAAGGCGTTGGCCACCCTATCAGCTGGTTTGAGCCCCACAAGAGGAAAAACGTAGATAATAAATTCCAGCCTTCTAGCTCCATGCAGTTTCCACTGTTCTCTCAGTAGGTCTTAGCAGTAGCAAACGAGAGTCCAAAAGTGGCAGGCTGAAACCCAGAACCTCAATCAATAGCGGATACCAAATGAGAGACCCCCCCCCCCCCCCCGGGCACACAGAAAACTGGGCAACTTGGAAGGCGCTGAACAGACTGCGCTCTGGCACCACGAGATGCAGAGCCAATCTTAAGAAATGGGGCTACAAAGTGGAATCAACGACATGCGTGTGTGGAGAAGAGCTAACCACTGACCACCTGCTGCAATGCAACCTGAGCCCTGCTACATGCACAATGGAGGACCTCCTTGCGCAACACCAGAGGCACTCCAAGTGGCCAAGTGACTTCAGTCCCTGTATGACCACAAGCCCTATTGGAAACTCCATAACTTATTGGAAATAACTGCACCATAATTTTATTGAAAAGGTAAAAATGATGTCACATCTGGGTTGTTGTAGGTTTTTTCGGGCTATATGGCCATGTTCTAGTGGCATTCTCTCCTGATGTTTTGCCTGCATCTCTGGCAAGCATCCTCAGAGGTAATGAGGTTGTTTACTACCTCTGAGGATGCTTGCCATAGATGCTGGCGAAACGTCAGGAAAGAATGCCGCTAGAACATAGCCATATAGCCCGAAAAAAACCTACAACAACCCAGTGATTCCAGTCATGAAAGCCTTCGACAATACGATGTCATGAATCTCCATGAACATGTGGAGACCACGTTTGAAGACCACTAATCAAGAAAAGTATGACCTTGTTAGAATTTATAAGCATTCATGTAATGGCACACAGGTAACTCAGCTGCTAAACTGAATAACTTTGTCTTTAAACTGCCAAGGATAAAGACATGCCACTGCAAAAATATATTTGGTTAGCAGAGCATGGTTGTTTCTTTGCAGTTGTAATTGCCCAAAAGATACACACTCCCTTGAAACCTCTTAGTTAAAATACGCACTCAGAAATAAAAACCAAAGACTTCTTTGAAAAATAATATATTGTGCTTACTCGTAAACAACTTGCATTAATTTACCATACGGGCACATTTCTTATTAAAGTTCAATTACAGATAGACTTTGTGTTGAGTACACAGGGTATCATTCTTAATCAATTGTCCATAGTCTTTAAGTATACTTGTACTAACTGAAGTCCATAGTCATATTGTTTCCGTTAAAGTCCTAACAGCAACCTCCTTTTATTGAAAACCAAACATATATATGCATCCATCCTGTTCAAATATCAGCCAGCACACCAACGCCTTAAATTAAGAAATTGTTTCCCAAGATCTACAGAGATACTCGCAAGAACACCTCAGCAAGCGGGAGTCCAAAAGTGGCAGGCTAAAATCCAGAACCTCACCCCATGGCTGATACCAAATGAAAGGCTCCCTCCTGGGCACACAGAAGACTGGGCGACTTGGAAGGCTCTGGCACCACAAGATGCAGAGCCAACCTTAAGAAATGGGGCTACAAAGTGGAGTCCATGACATGCGTGTGTGGAGAAGAGCAAACCACAGACCACTTATTACAATGCAGTCTGAACTCTGCCACTTGCACAATGGAGGATCTTCTTATAGCAACACCAGAGGCATTCCAACTGGCCAGCTACTGGTCAAAGGACATTTAGCACAATGCCAAGTTTTTTTTAAAGTTTGTGTCTTTTAAATACATTACAACTGTACCCTCAGTTCACTTCTGATATGATAAATAACCTCCATTGCGGTCTGATGCAAACTTAATACAAAATGGAGTCCTGAGTCTAAACATCCACAGTACAATCACGTCTATAACTTCTCTCACACCAAAGAGGTACAGTCAAACTGGCAAATCAACATATGCATAGAATACAGTTAGTAAATATATACATTAGCAAATGAATAGTGAAAGACTTGGGAGGTTGCTATTTCCAACAAGCCCGATCCCCAGTTCCTGAGTACCTGCTACTTTCCTCATCTTTCCTTTCTTTGCAACTAAAGGCCACTGTCTTGAATACTCTTGTGGCACCATTTATGCCACTGCGCCTAAGAAACTACAACACAGAAAAAAAAAATCAAACCCTCCACTTGTGGCCAGAACTCAACACGTGTTCTTTCTGATCCCATTCCCCCTCCATCTTTCTCCTTTCCCCCCTTGTGGCCTGCAAATGAAAGATCCTCCAGCATCCATTTCTCTTGTTCTTACAGTGCAAAACGCAAATGGCCCCACTGAGAGCAGTTTACAAAATAAACTAGCCATGTAAATCTGCAATAATCCTACTCACGGCGGAATTTTAGAATTTTAAGTTACAGTTTAACAACATAAACCCTTGAAATTACAACAGAAGGATCAGCGGGGCACAAGCTAAGGAGGCAGTTAAATCTGTGCAATTGCCCTAAGGCTCCTCATTATTTCCAGGCTTGTGGATTTTCAGTGGAGAGAAGGGGTGGGGCAGAAAAAGGTTGTCTGCTCTTAGCTTGGAACCATCCCGAGATTACAAGATAACTAACATTCCTGTTATTCAAACCATTCTATGTCCTACCCAGAGGGATTTGGATAAATATGGCTTTACTATTATATACAAGACAGTCTGGACTGGGAAACTGTATTTAAAGTTTACATTCCTTGTCGTTGCATTGTTTTGGAACAGTAATAAATACACACACGCCTGTCCTGAAAGAAATCCTCACTAAGTATGAGCGCTTTAAAGATAACTACACACACAAAATGTATTGCTTTTACTTTTATAGTGGTCTGGAGTTCCTTGGGACGGAGGCATGTGAAACTTTAGGAGCTCTTTAACCAACCTGGTAGAGAATTTAATACCTCGCGGGGCACTTTTGTTTTCAATTTAGCAACATAGCAGATCTCTTTTCATTTACGCAAAGCCAAACATTCTCTTTCCTGCAGAACAGGTGCCACCCTTCAGGACTTTTGTGTGCACAAAAGCTGTTACGAAGACTTGTTCCAGTTCCAACTGGCTTCCATCCAGGGCCGAGTGAACGATCCTCGAGCCATATAGCAGGGCTCCTCCTTCATCTCCTTTCTCCTAAAGCTCATTACGTTACCTCCAGAACAGGACTTGGAGGCATCAGTTGAATAAACAGCGAAATCTTGAGGCTGTAGATATGTTAAATTATTTATCAGACCTCATCCATAATTATTACTCTATTTGAGAATTATATTACCTTTTAAATAGATTCTAATTAAATATGTTAAAGAAAATAAATTAAACTCATTCAGGTTGCTCTGAGTTTTTCGGGCTGTATGGACATGTTCTAAAAGCATTCTCTCTTGACGTTTAGCCCACATCTTTGGCAGGCATCCTATCAGAGGTTGTGAGGTCTGTTGGAAACTAGGCAAGTAGAATATTCAGTAGGGAGAAAGAACGCTTGTCTGCTTGAGGCAAGTGTGAATGTAAAGTGTGAAGCCTTGCAGCTTCAAGGCTTGGCTGCTTCCTGCCTGGGGAACAGGCAGAAACACAGAAATGCTGGACCACTCTAACAACGACCATGTCAGACTACACTAAGACGACACTGAAATCCACAAGCATGTGGACAATCTCTTAACAGAAAGGAGGAAACCATGAAAATGAACAAAATATGGCTACCAGCATTTAAAAAACCATCTAAAATCAAAATAGTAGATAAAGGACAAGCCTTAAAAAGCAGGAGAATTCCAGACAAGAATCAATCAGGGCCAGCTAACCCCCCCCCAACAAAGGATTCCCCTAGGCAGGAAGCAGCCAAGCTTTGAAGCTACAAGGCTTCACACTTCAGATTCACACTTGCCTCAAACAGACAAGAGTTCTTTCTCCCACCCTGGACATTCCACAGATATAGAAACCCCACTTGCCTAGTTTCCAACAGACCTCAGAACCTTTGAGGATGCCTGCCATAGATGTTGGTGAAACGTCAGGAGAGAATGCTTCTGGAAGCCAGTGATTTTGGCCATGAAAGCCTTTGAGAACACATTTATAGTTTTAATGATTTAATGTATAGCTATATGTTGTTGTAAATTTGTGATATACTGTTTTTTATTGTATGCGAGGTATTGAATTCTTGCCATTTATTTGATGTGCATCGCTTTGAGTCCCCCCAAGGGATTCAAATTTATTTATTTATTTATTTATTTATTTATGTAATAAATAAATAATGAATTGTTCCTGTACTTGCCACTGTTCAAGTTAAACTTTTATCTATTCTCTCCATGCCATTATTTTGAACACATCCTTCACCACACCCTAGATTTTAAAATACCTACTGCAATGCCTTGAAGTAATAGGCTGACCTCTATAGTGCCCAATGAAGAGCATTATTCTCCTTACGTATCTCCACAACCTTTCAACACTCAAGGCTGCTACCATACTTTAAAAGAATTCATTGAGGACACTTTGTTGTTTCACCTGCACTCCTAACCTGACCATCTGAATCAGCCATGTGTGTTTCAGGAGGTAAACGTGACGAAAATTAGCCGCAGGCTAGGGTTGTATCTCACAAACTGTCAGATATCATCCTTACACATGTGCCACTTTCATGTTAGTGCCACTTGAGCTACATTTGAACAGAATATACATTATGTCTCTGTTCCATTACTGGCCCCATAGTAGAAAATTTCTCAAGCTCCTCAGATGATCTTACCAGTTCCATTTTGCCCTTCCACTTTCTTCTGGCAGGCCCAACCAACCAAGCTACTCTTTTCCGCCTGGGTTTCTTCCGCAGAGTGCTGTTTTAAGCGCCAAATCTTTATGGTGTTGTCATCTGAGCATGTGGAAATCTGCAAAACAGGAAATAAGAGTCAACTGGGAAATGCTGTACTTCCTAAAGGATAATACGTGCTGATTCTGTGAGCAGCGAAAGCGTGGAGACTCTGAAGCTGGTACATGCCAGGGAGGCAACCTCAGAGCTCTTTTATTTCACTGAAAATCTCAGGCTCGCTCACCATAGATTTTAAGGGAAGTGACACCCCATTTCAATAAAAAATCAGGTGAAATTACAACCCAGAGCTCTTTCCACTCTGCTCTAGCAGGATCATAAAACCGCCCAAATGGCTTTATCATTTTTAAGCAACTGATTTATAAATTATGTTTCAACTTAAAATTCCAGAGAATTTGACAGGATTAAAAAGAATGAAACATGGCACTATGGGGCACAATTCCAATTGATTTTGACCTATAACATCTGGTTCTAATAGCTATCTGGGATGCCTTTGCGCTACTGAGATGCTGACTGTAGTTACTGTTTATGTTTCCTGCTGCTTTTACAGATTATGGGGTTTATATCTGATTTATACTAGTTACATTTTGTAATTGATTTAAAAACATTTTATTGTTTCTATAAAAAGCAGTGCATATTTGCTCAGCAGTCTTCATAACATCCCTGTGAAGCAGTTAAATACGTATTATCTCCACAAGGGCAAAGGGAAGATTGGAAGATGCTGGTCGCCCATGGTTGGATAGCGAGGCAAAACTACAGCATCCCACCCATATTTTTAAAGGTCTGTTATGGTGGTGGGGCCAGGAAAAAGCCCTTTCTTGAGAATTGTAAGACTGGACGGTTCATACAGGGAGATAATCTTTCAGATACTGTGGATTTAAGCTGTATATGGCTTTATTGGCTGCACTGGGTCTACTGGGAAAGGATTGGCTAGGTTGGCAGAAGCTGGGGCTGGATCTGAACCACCAACCTTTCGGTCAGCAAGTGCAGCAGCTCAGCGGATTAACCCCTTGCGCCCCCAGGGGGCCCTCAGGATTGGCTATCCATGCTTTAATAGCAGGTGCTCGAATTGCTTTTATTAGTAAAGTTTCTAGAATTCCAGTGACAAGAGATAAACACAAACACAACATTTGGAATGTGGAAGCAAACCTTGGTGAAGTCCGATGGACACCAGGCAACAGAGGTGACTTCTTGCAAGTGACCATGGAGCATCATGGGAGGAAGATGGGGCTCAGACACCTGGAAACCAAAAAATAAGACTAAGTATCAGAAGCAACCAATGCCCCCGAAGGCAATGGAAGAAACATTATGGAATAAATATATCAGGTAAGATGCTTGTGTATCAAGGCCTCCAGCTATTGCTGAAGGCAGAAACAAAAAATCCACTTTGATCAAGGAGAACATCCCTCTATTTACAAGCAATCTGTAACTACAATACAGGTTGATCATCCCTTATCTGAGCCTCCGGTGGTGTTAAGGATTAAACCCTTGTGCTGGCAGCACCACAGGAGAGTTAAACCTTCCCTATGCTATCAAAACCACTATATATAGGGTGGGGGGGTGGGTGGTAGAGTTACATTTAAGAATGTACCTGTTCTGACTTACATACAAATTCAACTTAAGAACAAACCAACAGAACCTGTCTTGTTTGTAACTTGGGGACTGCCTGTACATCACATGCAATCTTCCTCCTTGCAAACATTCTAGAAGATCCAGATGAAGGAAGGGAACAAGTATGCGGGAAGAGGGGGCTTTCAATCACATTTATGTGCCCTGCTCTAACACCGAAGAGTTCAGAGCGGCTTCCCTTTGGCTCGCAGACAGGATTCCATCAAGAGAGCTTACAGCACTGAAGCTGCTTAATTTCAGCAGTGAAACATGTGCTTTCGAGAATATTTCTTGAGCAAGGTAGAATCCAACGAGTTACAAAATACAAAATCCCCTTGGAAGCCCATTTTGCTGGTCTGAAAGTCAGCTGATCCACCAGCACATTTGCAAATCCTGCTCCAAGACAATGAGGCATAGAAATGTGGCAAAGGTCCTCTTGATGCCCAGTTCTGTAGCAGATTCCATGTTACACAGCATGCATTCAAATTTCTCTCTAAATGAAAATTACAACACAACTGCATCTGGGAGAGTCCAGTGAAACCTGCTTCCAAGTACATGCAGAGGACTACATACAGCCTTAACAGGTCACTCCAACACCCTTTGACAGCCCTTGCTGTTTTGAGCACAATAAATTTAGAACAGGCCCCGCAGCTAGACCTGCTTGCAGTGACTCCATGCAAAATAGGAAGGGAGAAGTATTCTATCTGGCAGTTATTTAGAAATGCAATTACAAGAGGTTTTTTGTTGGCTATGCTAAGCCTTGTTTCTTCTATAATACGAGTGCGGGATTTGTGGCTCTCTGTAATAATAATAATAATAATAATAATAATAATAATAATCTTTATTTATACCCTGCCAGCATTTCCCCAAAGGGGACTCGGGGCGGCTTACATGAGGCCAAGCCCAGAAATGCATTACAATACAGTAACAAAAAACATAAGGCAATATATTAAAATAAAACAAGACAAGCATAAAATATAACAAAACAATACAAAATAATACAATAGAAAATCAAACACAATCACAAGGAGCGGGCCACATGTGTAAAATACAATGATAAAAACTCAGGATGAGATAAAGATAAAAACCTACATATTTGTAAAGGAGACTCATGAACGGAGTAGTAGTGACAATCCTTCGTACGGACAGGAGACAATACAATATACACCCATTATAGAGGAGCATGACAAAGGAGATGAACGATCACTCCCTATATCAGAGACTGGAAAAGTTACTTCTTACTGTGTGCCTCCCAGAAACCCACAGCCTGCATAGCCAGTGGCTTAGCAGGCTGGGGCATTCTGGGAGATATAGTCCAAAAATAGAGGAGTATAGTATCTAGATAGATATTCTATTCTGCTTTGGTCAGGCCTCATCTGCTTTGGAGACTAGGGTGCAGAGAAGTGGGTTCAAATTGTAAGAAAAGATATTCCACCTAAACATTAGGAAAAGCTTCCTGATAGTTGTTGGGCAGGAGGTTTTAAACAGAGGCTGGACTGTCAACAGTGCTGGAATGGCCCTGGTAGTCTCTGCCAACGCTATGATTCTCGTGCACCAGCTGCGACCGTACATCGTGAAGTCGGATCTGGTCAGGGTAGTCCATGCCTTAGTCACCTCCAGACTGGATTACTGTAATGCACTCTACGTGGGGCTGCCCTTGAAGACGGCTCGGAAATTTCAATTGGTACAACGGGCGGCAGCCAGGTTACTAACTGGAGCGACTTACAGGGAGTGGTCAACCTCCCTGTTTAAGGAGCTCCATTGGCTGCCGTTCATTTTCTGGTCCCAATTCAAGGTGCAGGTTCTTACCTACAAAGCCCTGAACAGTTTGGGACCCGCCTACCTGCGTGACCGCATTTCTGTGTACGAACCCACGCAATCTCTTCGTTCATCTGGAGAGGCCCTGCTCTCGCTCCTGTCCCCTTCGCAGGTGCGATTGGTGGGGACGAGAGAGAGGGCCTTCTCTGTGGTGCCCCCCCCCCCCCCCCGACTCTGGAACTCACTTCCTAAGGATATCAGGCAAGCCTCCACATTGGCAGTCTTTAGGAGGAGCCTGAAAACGTGGCTGTTTCAGTGTGCCTTCTCTGAATAAGGAAATAATTCCCAGTAAAATGTCCTCAGAAGCACTTTAATTACTCGTTGGGTTGCTCTCCCTTTATTTCTTTTAAAATCCTCTTACCAGATACAACCTACCTCTGTTCACACCCAGCGTTTATTTTTTTAAATCCGTGCGTGTTATTGTTTTATATGTGATTTATATTAATTGTATTGTTTTATTTGCTTATTGCTTTTTGTCTTTTGATGTGTTGTCGGGCTTGGCCTCATGTAAGCTGCTCCGAGTCCCCTTGGGGAGATGGTGGCGGAGTATAAATAAAGTTTTATTATTATTATTATTATTATTTATTGTAACTACCAGGTAGATACAAGGTCTCTTTCTGGAATTCACATGCCTCTTCTATAAATGCCATGGACTGGGTTTTGGTCACACATTTGTGCTAAACCACCAGCAGCTTTTCAAAACGGTTCAGGAGCAATTGAAAAGAAATTACTTCACGCACTCAGAATCATTACACTGAGTATGAATGGGGAGTAACCTAAGTTAACCCCATGCAGCAGAATCTCAGATGCCTATTTCTATTTTTCAATAAGCTCTGCTTCCTGAAGCTATGAGTCACTATTCGTAATGTGATATTTGATGGGGATTTGCACTGATGACTAAGCGGGCCTAACATATTTTTCACCATGTGTGTAAATGAAGCTCGCAAGGATGTATGAAAGGCATAGAGGCATGAAAGGATGCTCCACTTTGCCTGATCCAGTTCTTTTGCAGAAGCCATTTCTTTGCCCTGGCAGCTTGAAAGCTATATATAAAGGTCTTAAGCAGAATACAGAAGACTGATTGAGTCTGCTCAACTCATTTTAAGAGGGCTTTCCTTCCAAGTTTAGATCTGCTTCTTGCCTATTTTTTCCTCAATGTCCTGTTTAAAATCCACCCTCCTTCACAAAGCAGACAATACCATGGAAACCAAAGCCCTTTTAGGGAAGACAGCTAAGCTCTTGGTAGAGAAAATACCTTTGTTTACATTTAGCAGATTTTTCTCTCAAAGTGTAGCAAGATCCCTTAATCCCTTATTAATGAGAGCAGGCAAAAGAACATTATTTCCTATTGGATCTAGATTCAGAAGGGATATTAAATGCCCTCTGCATCTGGATAAAGTGCGTAGAATTCAGAGGAAAAAACACCCCAAAACCTATCCATTCTCAAAATGTTCACCTCAGAATTATGAGATGGCACAAACGGGAAAAGGTTGGTTCTGGATTGCCTTATTTATAATGTAATTATAAGCCTTATTCAGTGCCTTTGAAGTAAAAAGAAAACATTCCTGATAAAAGAAGTTGAAGCCAAAGGACAGCCTACAGTTAAGGGCTGAGATACTGACAGATGATCCCATTTGGAAAAGTTAATCCATGTACAGAAACAAGTCTGCATTAACTGTGAATTATATATATATGTACCAAATACTTTGGTGCTGCCTAAATCATGATTCCCAGCAACGTTGTTGCATTATGCTGTGGCAAAAAACAAACAAACCCAACTCTGGTTTATGTAAGTGTAACAAAAGCTTATTTCTTTCATACAACCAGATACTTGGATACCTTTGCAGGTGCAGTTGGTGGGACGAGGGACAAGGTTTTCCCAGTGGTGGCCCCTCAGCTATAGAACTCCCTCCCCAGCGAAATCAGGTCAGCCCCCTCCCTCCTGACTTTCAGAAAGAAAGTAAAAGCATGGGCCTTTGGCCAATAGTGCAGTGCAATAAGTGAAGTGGAATTATGTGCAATAACGAATGAAACTGCCTTTGAATATGTCCTTGGATTGCATGATTTTAATAATGTGTTTTAATGTTTACTTTTTTGTTTTAATGTAAATGTTTATTTTTTATTGTCTATTGATACGACATCAAATTGCTGCCGATTATAAGGCTGCTCTGAGTCCCCTTTGGGGTGAGAAGAGTAAGGATATAAATACAGGAAATAAATAAATAATAAGAGTAATTCAAGAGTGTCGTTACAACTAGCTCCTGTCTCAAGTGTGAAAAATTGTGAGAGATTCTGCTTCTGGGGAGAACAAACAGTGGAAGACATTGAACATTTCTTAATTGACTGTCCAGCATACACTGAACTGCGAGACAGATATTTACATCCAATATTATCCAACTGCAGTTTCCCCAACAGAAATGATATTCTAACATCCCTCTTGCAAGGGCAGGAAAGATCCAGCATAATCAGAGTAAGCCTTTTTATTCTGAAAGCTTTTAAGAAAAGAGCAGATTTCCTGAAAGAAGAACCAGGAAAATAAGATTCTGACTTATCACCTTGTTGCCTTGTTTTTTTACTCGTGTTCTATTTTGAAATGGTCATATGACTGATCAAATAAATAAATATTACTAGAAGTGTGAAAAATTGTTTGGAAAAATAATAAATGCCATACTGTCCCAATGTCTAAAACGGAGGCAAAAAGCCATAGCCCAGGACCAAGCACATGGTTTACACACAAAGGTCAGCCCTTTGTTAGTGATATAAACAGACCTAAGATTCACTATTCATCTCGAATGTGATTTGCTGATCTGTTTGCGTTTGGGGCAATGCACAATGTTGATATCAAGCCCACAGAACCATAAGCGGCTGGCGAGGAGAGACAGGGCCTTCTCGGCTGTAGCCCCCCGCCTGTGGAACACGCTTTCAAATGAAATACGATCGACCCCATCCCTCCTGGCGTTCAGGAAGAAATTAAAATCTTGGTTTTGGGACCAGGCTTTCGGACAATAAACATAAAGCAGCACTTTGACTGGAAATGGATTGGCAAGATGATATATATGAGGATACGGTTTGATTTTTCTATCAATGGGTTTGTGGATTGAGTATTGTTTTAATGACTTTTATGATAATTTGGTTATAATTAATTGCTATTGTTTTAACTCTGTATGTATTTAAGTTTTATACTGTGTTATTGATTTGTGGCATCAAATTGCTGCCTTTGTTAGCCGCTCTGAGCCCCCCCCCAGGGGGGGGGGTTGAGAAGGATGGGGTAAAAAAGCTGTAAAAAAATAAATAAGCAAAGTTGCTCATGTGGGACCATTATACATATGGTAAAGTATACAGAACAGTTTGTGAAAAGACATTATTTCTATGCATTGCATTTGTACACCATGAACTGCAATTGCAGAAAGGGTTGCCAACCCTCCACACTAACCACAAACCCACATACATTGTGTTGTTGGTGTCCAGTCTAAGACAGTGGTTCTCAATCTGTGGGTCCTCGGGTGTTTAGGCTGACAACTTACAGTTATCCCAGCCAGTTTACCAGCTGTTAGGATTTCTGGGAGTTGAACATCTGGGGACCCACAGGTTGAGAACCACTGGTCTAGGGCTGCTAATGTAACTTTGCCAGCAGATACTGATAGTTCTGAGTAAGAGAAACAGTTCCTAACAAGTTACAAGCCAGCTTTCCCACTTCTCTACTCAACATCAGAATCAAGTAGATATTAGCAAGACATCACAATTTATCCTCAATCGGGAATATTTGGAGGGTCCACTGCCCCACTCCCTCAGGGTTTGAACTGTTCTTAACAGGGAACAGTGAAGTGGGAAGAAATACGCAAATTTATGTAGCAAATCACACGAATGAATCCAGGCAATAGCCTTTTAGAATTCAGTACACAAGCTTTTAAGGTAGTTCTAAGAAGCTTAGGAATTCCCTATCTGGAGAGGCCAGCTGTCTTTCTTAATTTTGTTCCCAAATGCTTATGAGTGCCCCCTTCATCTTGTTTTCAGAGCACCAAGATAATAGAAGCCCCTGGGGGAGAGGAGAAGCCTACTCGAGAAGTATGCAAATCTTTCCTTCTTTATACAGATGAGCTTTCGGCAAATTGTATTATTTTAGTTTTGACACAGAAATGTAATTTAGCAGAAAGCAGTATTTCATCCTGCTTGTTTCATTCTCGATGGGATTGGCCTCAAAATTTCTAAATAAACATACTTGAGAGTGGAAAAATAACATAATAAATATTTGCATTTTCCCCACACATCAGCTCAACATGCCGGCTAAGCTTCTCAGCTGCCACTCAGCGCTTAGGAATTTTGCTCAAGGCTCTGGCTGAGCCCTTGCTGTAATAATGCAGAGGTCTTAACTCTTCGAAATTAAGCAGCCAGGAGCAGGCATGCAGGAGGGAGGAGCAGACCCAAGTCTGATGCAAGGGCCCATAAACAGGGGAAAGTGCGGGAGGAACAAGCGAGAGACAATCGAAACAATTAAATCAACCAGACGCTGATGAATGTGGATTCCTGTTAAATATGAAGCAAAAATTATCACCTTGTCATAGCTAGACAAATAAATAGAATTGAAGAGGGATTTTATAGACCCATTAAAACCAGATTAAGATCAGCAACTTGAAATAAGCAGCAGCAAGGAGAGAAGAGGAAGGCAGAAATTTGGCTCTGCTTTATATCTAGGCTTATGCTCAGTCTTGACAGCTATGCAAGTTATGTGCGGCATGCCACACAGAAGGCAGAGTATTTTTTTCCTTGACTACAACTCCCAGAACTCCCCCATCATCCAGCATCAGCCCTGTGAGCAACTTCTCACCTTCGCTGCAGACATAACAAACACAGAGATAGGGATCCTTGCTGCTTACCTTCCAGATGTAGGCATTGTGGTCACTGGATCCGCTGATCAAGAACTGGTCGTCTGGGCTAATGCTGGATTTGACATAGAAACTGGAGTTTTGATGCCCACTGAAAAGTGACTCTGAAGTACAAGAGGGAAGAGGGTGGGGAACAAGCACAACAACAGATTCAACTTAGAAGAGTTTTGACCACACAGGCCGATATTACAGGGGTTTCCTGCTTAGTCACATCCCCCAATCCAAATTGTTAAGCATATTTCTTTTTCCCTCTAGGGCAGGCATAGGCAAATTTAGGCCCTCCAAGTGTTTTGGACTTCAACTCCCATAATTCCTAACAGCACTGGGGTCTTTTTACTCTAGCTCCCATGGGTAGTTATCACCTGAAAGGCCAAAAGTAGTAGTAGTAGTAGTAATAATAACAACAACAATCTTTATTTATATCCTGCCACCATCTCCAAAAGAAACTTGGGGCGACTTACAAGACACTGCAGAGAAGTATATAACATAAATGATGCAACATCACATAAAAATTATAAAAACTAAAAATGTATATAGAAGATCCTATAAGACTGTAGACAAGGAGGAAGCGGATGTTAAGCAAGAGTCTATGATACTTTTGTATGTATTATTTAAATAGTAGATTGTGCCTCCTTAAATGAAAAATAAAGGACATTTAATCAACTATCAAGTTTGCAAACTTTGTGTTTTGTTTGTTAAAAAATGCAACGCAACTGTTTGGTCTGCTTCTGACACGATAAATAAATAAAAATAAGGGAAATGCCTATTTGAATAAATAAATAAATATTTTAAATGATAAAACAATCACTATCAACACATAAAATAATATAAAATAACACAATTTAAAATGCAGAAATGTCTGTAGTTAAAACTAGCTGCCATAGGAAGCCGAAATATAGGAGGCAAGGACAGCAAATGTTAGCAGGGAAAGGAGGGTTCTAAGAAAGGGCGTACAAACTATAACCTTGGTTGTCACATTGCCCTAGTACTGTCACATCTGTCAGGCAGTGTCTCCATTGTGCCATTACCCTTCATCTTTTAGGCCAACTAACTTAGGTTTTTTTTATGTTTCACTGTGGTAAGGATTGGAATAGTTAAGGAGAAGAGCATAATAGCAAACAGAGATATTTGAAAGGGCACAGATGTGAAGGAAAACAAAACATTTTCACTAGGATCCTTCATCTAATATCCTTCTGCAAATTCCCATTATGAGATAACTGGTGTGAACAAATGTCTGCACTCACTGGACCCTACCCTTGCTAATGCATTCCCAAGCTTCATCCCAGCTAATTGCTGAAATTGATCCATGGGGATTTATAAAGTCTGCATAGGGGAGAATATTGGGCATTCACAAGCTCAATGTGGGGCAGAACAGGCTCCCAATTTCAAGTCTTCCTGTGGAGACCAGATAGGTCAATAGGGTTGCAACTGGCATGGGATTTTTGGGAGACAAGCGTACCAGAAAAAAGTGTGTACAGTACATAAAAACAGGCCTTGCTACTAGGAAACTATGTCCACATCCTACCCTATCCAGGACAAAATTATCCTCTATGCCAGTGGTTTTCATAATCCTGTCAGGTACTCTCTGACATCCTTTTGTTTACCACAGTGGTTCGCAACCTGTGGATCCCCAAATGTTTTGGCCTTCAACTACCAGAAATCCTAACAACCTGTATTATTTATTTATCGTGTCATCAGCAACCATACAATTGTATTACAATTCTAACAGAGCAAAACAAACACACAGATTAAAAAGAAAAAGAAGAAAAAACACACAGATTTTGCAAATTTGATAGTTGGTTAAATGTCCTTTGACCAGTATGTGGCCACTTGGAGTGCCTCTGGTGTTGCCGCAAGAAGGTCTTCCATTGTGCATGTGGCAGGGCTCAGGGTGCATTGCAGCAAGTGGTCAGTGGTTTGTTCTTCTCCACACTCGCATGCCGAGGATTCCACCCTGTAGCCCCATTTCTTAAGATTGGCTCTGCATCTCGTGGTGCCAGAGCGCAGTCTGTTAAGCGCCTTCCAAGTCGCCCAGTCTTCTGAGTGCCCAGGGGGGGAGTCTCTCATCTGGTATCACCCATGGATTGAGATGCTGGGTTTGGGCCTGCCACTTTTGGACTCTCGCTTGCTGGGGTGTTCCAGCGAGTGTCTCTGTAGATCTAAGAAAACTATGTCTTGATTTAAGTCGTTGATGTGCTGGAGATTTCTGGTAAACTGGCTGGGATTTCTGGGCGTTGTAGGCAAAACACCTGGGGACTCACAGGTTGAGAACCACTGCTCTATGTTGTTCCAAATGTCTGACCACAATGAGTGACAGCAACTTTACTGCAGCTGTATTCTGAATGCTACCTCTAGTCTGTCTCACACTCAGTAGCAACTGGGGCCTTTTTGTGCTAATATGACTGTGTGCAAGACTCATTTAGTTCCCATACAACCCAGGAAGCACTTACATTAACTTAGGGTTCTCAGATTTTAAAGATTCTGTCAGCAAAGAGGTATCTGTTAGCTACTAACTAACTGGCTCACAAGTTCCTGCTATTTCTTTAAGTCTTCTGGCATTCAGCATGTCAGGGAAGCCGTTACTCATTTCCTGCAACTGGTATCTTATTTCTTCAGGAGGATGTTAACTGGCCGAGTGGCACGGGTCCCATGGCTATTTTTAAGAACTCTCCACACCACACCTGACCTATCATGTCTTGGAACTACTGCCCCACATAGCTAAGGTTTCTGATATGTCAAGAACTGAAAGTACATGTCACTAACAGGGAAAGTTATATCTGGATCAAAAACACCCAGGACTGACGGGAGGATTGGAAAGGACACATGTTGAGCACAGAACGTTACAGAGGGCCTCTATTAGGAATGGGACAGAAATTTGTTTCAGGTCATCTAGGCCCAGAATGTGTCTAGTATGTACTTCCAAGAGTTGAACACAAACTGGAATCAGTATCTATTATGGGTTGTATGTTCTGGGCACAATTCAAGAACGATAGTGACAAAGAACGACTAAAATAATCAAAGGTCCGCAAGCCAAGCCCTGTGAGAAGCAGCTTGGGGATTTAGGTATGTTTATACTGGAGACGAGATGGCTGAGAGGAGACATGATAGTGATGTTTACATAGCTGAAAGGATGTCACATAGAGGAGGGGACAAACTTCTGCAGTTCTAGAGGCCAAGATACTGAGCAATAGATTCAATGGATTCAGCTAAACATTAGGAAGAACATCCTGATGGTAAGAGCTGTTGAGCAGTGTGGTATGGAGTCTCCTTCTCTGAAGACTTTAAAGCAGAGGCTGAATGGCCATCTGTCAGGAGTGCTTTGCTTCTATGTTCCTGCAGGGCAGTATGGGGTTGGACTAGATGGCCCTTGAAGTTCTCTTCTAACGTTATGCTTGCATGATTTGCAAACGCTGTTTTATTACCTGGGAGAATACTTCTCTATGTCCTCCACCACCATTCAATGGTCAATTTCTGCCTGAAGTTAAGTATAGAATAATGACAGAGGACCTACAAATGCCTAGAGAAATGTTCTCCCTAAGAATCTATGGGTCATCCAGTGGAAGTTGACCATAGTGTCATGCTGGAGGATCTAGAGATTTCTAGAGAGAACACATAAATCAAATGTGCAAATCATCACATCCGCAAAAGTGAAACCCACAAATGTGGAAGGTCACTTGTACATCTTCTTTCCCTTTCCAAACTTTCTCTGGACAATGCACATCCTTTTCTTGTATGAATCCGTAAAGAAAAGTTATGCATGTTGCACCTATGGTTTAAAGTCTATACAGACAATCTCCAACTGACAAACATCCGACTTACAAATGACACATAGTGAAGGACCGGGGTTGAGACAACAGGAAATGAAAAAAATCTATCCCTCGGAATGGAAACTTACTCCTGGAAGAGCCATCATGGGGAAAAGATGTCTCCAATGAAGCTTTATCACCAATCCTTGTTTCCTCAAAAACCCTTTTTTTTTTTCAAAATCCAATTATCACAGAGAGAGAAAGTGAGGTGAAATCTTCTGAACAGGGGCACAGACAGCAAAACAAACACCACAGGGGTGTTAACACTTCCCTATGCTACCCAAAGCTATATATGTGTGTGTGTGTGTGTGTGTGTGTGTGTGTGTGCGTGCGCCTGGAGTTACACTTTTAAAATGTACCTGTTCCAACTTACATATAAATTCAACTTAAGAACAAACCTACGGAACCTATTATGCTCCTAACATGGGGACTGCCTGCATATTGTAAGTAAAAGTAACGGCTTGTCTTCTCACTGGGATTGTACAGTTCCCTTTGATATTCAAGTGTACAGGGTGCAGTATGAGCTCAGACCCTTGGAATGCAGACATGTTTCTACAGAAGGTTTGTCTGCCGCTGAGTTTCCTCCAAAAAGGGGGAAAAGGTGAAGCAATTATGCTCAAGAAACTCTTGAGGCAAAGAGAGATTTCAATCAGATGGAGTACAAAAGGGAAATGAGCAGCACCTGCTCTTTCCAAACTTACTGGATTCTGCCTATTTGCTGCTCTCTGGTGGCCTGAAAGAGGCTCTACTGAGATGCAGAAAATACACATTCTCCAAGATCTATAGTTTGTAAAAAGACTATCCTATTTCATTGATTCTAAGACACATACTAATTTCAGTACCAACCGAAAAACCCATATAGATCGATAGATAAGAGATAGACAGGGTGTGGCAGCATAACTTTCTTTTTTAAAATGCGTGCAATTCAGTCGGTTGAAGACGTAGCGGAGTGCTAGTGGTCTCGTTCGAGAGGCGGGAGTATAAAGTTTTGTCCTGACACAGTTCAGTCGCCATCATGCATTGGAACAGTGAGGAACGTGCTTTTGCCGCTGAAGCCTGCTTTTCGAGTGGATGTTCTGTGATCGCAACCCAGCGCGCCTTTCAGATTTGCTTTAATTTAGCCCCATTGGCCCCTGTCCCAGACCGGAAATCAATTGTGACGTGGGTCACTAAATTCAGACAAACTGCAAGTGTGACAAGACGAAGAATTGGAGTCCCTCGGCTCATTAGATCACCAGAGAACATTGAGGCAGTGAGAGCGTCAATGTTGCAATCACTACAGCGTTCTGTGCGCAAACATGCATCTGCCCTGGGACTTTCCGATTGTTCTGTAAGAATTCTTCATGATGATCTTCATTTCCATCCTTACAAGATGGCAATTGTGCAGGAACTTTCTGAACATGACTTCAATTCTTGGAGGAACACGTGTGAGGTTCTTCTCGAAGTCGTTCCTGAGGACGCTATTGTTTTTTTTTTACTGATGAAGCCCATTTTCATTTGTGTGGATCCGTCAACAAACAAAACATGCGCTACTGGGCTGACAACAATCCTCGAGAATTGCATTAAAGGCCTTTGCATTGACCTAAAATCAGAGTGTGGTGTGCCATTTCCTCAGCTGGTCCCTGGTTCTTTGAGGAATTGGTCCCTGGTTCTTTGAGGAAAATGAAGTCGCAGTGACAGTGAATTTGGACCGGTATGTAAACATGTTACAGGAGTTTTTTTCCCCACGGCTGGATGGGTTGGACTTAAGGGACATTTGGTTCGAACAAGACGGTGCAACTGCATACACTTCAAGAGCATTGATGACTATTTTGAGGGGACACTTCCCAGAGCACCTCATCTCAATTAGGGGGGATTTGGAGTGGCCGGTCCGCTCTCCAGATTTGGCCCCTTGTGATTTTTTTTCTATGGGGTTTTTTGAAATCCCGTGTTTATGTGAACCGTCCAAGGACCCTACAAGATTTGAAGACCAACATCCAGGAAGAAATTGCCAACATAACGCCTGCTATGCTGGCATGAATCATGACAAACACCAGAAATCAGTTTACTCAGTGTATGGAGAATGGGGGACGTCACCTACCTAATTTGATCTTCAAAACTACATAAAACAAAACTTTAGGTATGCGCCTACATTATAAGAAAAAATTCTGATTCATACAATGGGTTTCATTAAGTTTTGAAAAAAGGAAGTTATGCTGCTGCACCCTGTATAATTGCTCCATGGAGGTGTCTCCGGACAACGCTGGCTCTTTGGCTTAGAAATGGAGATGAGCACCAACCCCCAGAGTTGGACATGACTGGACTTAATGTCACGGGAAAATCTTTACCTTTTATACATCATCACCCACATGCCTAAGATGCACTCTGTTTTTAGAGATGTTTATAAAGAAAAGATGTTATCTTAGAATCAAGGATATACAGCAATTAAGCTTATCAATGGATGTCTTTAATAAATGACCATATATACTCAACTATATACGGTAACTTATTAAAGATATCCATTAGTGTCTTTATGTTGACCTCATTATAAGCAGAGGCACCTAATTTTTATGTCAAAAAACTGGGAAAACGTATTGATTGAAGTATAAACTGAGGGTGGGAAATGCAGCAGGTATTGGCAATTTCAAAATAAAAATAGATACCAATAAAATTATATTAGTTGAGCCATTAGTAGGTTAAATGTTTTTGAATATTTATGTAAAACTGTAATTTAAGATAAGACTAAGACTATTAGTAATACTAATAATAACAGAGTAAAATGATAAATAATTTTGACTCGAGTATAAGCCAAGGGGTGATTTCTCAGCCTTTTAAAAAGGGCTGAAAAACTTGGGTCATACTTGAGTACATATGGTATATACAGTATACTATTTCTATGACTGGGGCAACACACATTATATACCAATTGCTAAGAAAAACGAGGAAGCAAGTGCTGACACTTTATGGAAGAATCCTAGGCTTGTTAGAACAGTATATTGTGATGATTTCCAAAGTCTAGTCCTCCAGGACCGCACTTTGTCCATCCATAATCTTGGAAAAATCATCAGAGAAATTGTGATGTAATAATATCTTAGCCATGCCGTACCATGTGTGTGAGTTCTGTGCCATGCAAATATATTTTGAATCAAGATGCTAAAACGTTTTTATTATGATTTGTCATCTCATCCACAGGAACATAAAATGTAACAGAAGAAGAGAACTGTGAAAGGAAAGGCTTTCCACATTATTACTGGCTGGGTTTATATGACTTAAGGTATCAATTATGCCAGATTGCAGTTCAATTCACTCTAGCCCTAAAACAGGCATCACAGAGAGACTTTTCACACAGGACTTTGAGTTAGGAAATGACTGACACAAGGAATTCATAGATCATACCTTCCCGATCTTAATCAATACTTCATATGATTGACATTATTTTACTAATTGTATTCTTACCTGGAGTGGTTTTGAGGCTTGGCATGCTGAACATATATATATTGTCATCCGTACAGTTAGCAAACAAGCTGGTACCAGTTGAATCCAGAACAAGACTAGAATAACCTACAGGAAAGAAGATTGTTTAAATAATATACATAATCCCACTCTTCAGAGAAAATTGAGAGCTACAAGTGAGATCCAGAACAAAAGTCCTCAGAGTCATAGAATCATAGAGTTGGAAGAGACATCATGGGCCATCCAGCCCAACCCCTGCCAAGAAGCAGGAATATTGACAGATGGCCATCCAGCCTCTGTTTAAAAGCTTCCTGGTTTACTGTGTCATCGAGCAATGCCCCTTTACTTCCATTTTTGTCAGCTGGCTGCAGCTATATTCTGTCCTCTCTGAGGTGTTTTTGGAGCACCACCCACCTGGCAACCCTTCAAAAATTGATTTTTTAAAATAAAAATGCACATTTTTTGATAAATGCATAAATGCCAACAGAAAAGGGATCCTTTTTAAAAACACAAGTTAAAGCATAATTAAGTGTGCTTTACATCCAAGAAAGCTCATGCTGAAATAAAGTAGTTCTTAACATGCAGAATGCTCTTTTTAAAAAATGTTAATTTACTGTTGCATTCCTCCTGCAACACACAGATATCTCACTCTTGGGTTTTAATGGCACCATTTTGGCCACTATCTTACTGCTAGCTTTGCTTTCAGAGGAAGTCATCAACTTTAGATGACAGATGTACCCAGTCACAGCCATGCTGGCATAAGGGAGATGGAGGAACGAAGGAGTCCTAAATATACAAAGGAAGTTCTAGAATAGGATGGGTAAAGTGTGGTCCCAAGCTGTCTCTTTGATACCTTACACATATTATAACATATAATCTGGAGGGACCCCATATCTCATTATGTGCTTATATGGAGTACAGGTAAACATTTTGGGTCACAAGCATTTTATGGGGCATTCAAGCTGTATTAAGGGGCATTCAAGCTGTATATAAAAGACAAGCAGTCAGAGAGCTTCTGCAGGAGTCTACCGTATACCAGGCAGCTGTGGACAAGTCTACATAGGGACCACCAAATGCAGCGCCCAAACACGAATCAAGGAACATGAAAGGCACTGCAGACTACTCCAACCAGAGAAGTGAGCCATAGCAGAGCTCCTGATGAACCAACCTGGACACAGCATATTATTTGAGAGCACAGAAATGCTGAGCCATTCTCACAACCACCATGTTAGACTACACAGAGAAGCCATTGAAATCTACAAGCATGTGGACTATTTCAACAGAAAGTAGGAAACCATGAAAATGAACAAAATCTGGCTACCAGTATTAAAAAAACGCTAAAATTACAACTGCAAAACAGAAGAGAGGAAACAATCTGGGACATCTAATCATCTCTCAACAAAAGATTGCCCCAGGCACTGCCTGTCAATCAAATGCTAATAAAGGTGGTCAGTTGAAACATTCACCTAGCTCCAGCAGACAAGAGTCCTTTGTCACACCCTGGTCATTCCACAGATATATAAATCCTTTTTCCTAGTTCCAACAGACCTCACTACCTCTGAGGATGCTTGCCATAGATGCAGGCGAAACGTCAGGAGAGAATGCCTCTAGACCATGGCCATACAGCCCGAAAAAACCTACAACAACCCAGTAATTCCGACCATGAAAGCCTTCGACAGTACATAGTCAGAGAGCTATTGTTTCCATCCCACATTTATGCCATACCTAGTTTTCGTGTGCTGTTCCCAGAGTAGCTGAAAGACCTGGAAGGTAATGGATCCTGACGGTAAGAGGTGTAGTTCTTTCGCAAGTCCCATATCTTGATGACACTAAAATTTGAGACAGAATTTCATATTCTGCATCATTGCACCAAGGAGAATACAACTTTCTGTACAATCAAGGAACCTTTAACTAGGGTATTAAGAGTGGCAATGACTAGCTAGTACATAACATCAGTGGCCTCTTCCCTTTCTCTAACACATTCAGCAATGAAAATTAAAACATACAATCGCTACTCATTCAGTAGTAGAGCAATCTCCGGAGTAATAGGCTCTGCTTTGGTAATGTTCATATGAACTAGCAATCCAATGTGAAATGTATTTAACAGATCTTTAACATGTACATTAATTAAAACACTCTTGGCTGAATAAAGGAAAGATAAAGGGGGAATTTAAAACTTATGCAAGAATAGAGTTCTTACCCATCAACAGCCCCTGCTGAGATTAGGGTATGTTCATCCTGAAGCAGCACCACGGTCACGCTCTGCTGGAAGTCCTTAAAAGAGGAGCAAGAAAAAAGTTTCTTTCTGAACAGGCAATTGTTACCTGAAATAATTTCAGCACTGATTTATAACAACAACAACAATAACTTTATTTATATCCCGCCATCATCTCCCAAAAGGGCTTTGGGGAGGCTTACAAAATAGCACAATAAAAGTGCAACACAAAACACATAGAATACAACAAAATTTGGAAAAAATAAACAAACAGCACCAATTAACTTAAATAACTAACAAAACTAATAGAAGCAACCCAATTAAAGTAAAAATAACTAATAAACACAACAATAGATTTTAGTTAAAAGCAAGCTATATAACCGAATAGCAACCCAAAACAGGTTAAAAAGATAACATTAAAAGACAGGGTAAAAACTTCTTGGTCATCCAATTTAACTGATATCTTAGCCATTTATCTTGGCATTCCCTGTAAACATAGCTTAGTAAGCTTCTTCTTCATCTCCTCTGCTTTTGAAATTATCCATCATTTACAAATGGCTAACAGTACAGCACTGTAGGCAGATGCAGAGACTGTAGCAGTCATTTAACACACACACAAGTCACAAACACAAGAGGCCATGCAGAAAAAGGTAATTAAGGAAGCAGATCTACACAAGTAAGGATAACAGCGAGTAATCACCACAATGATGAGAAATTATATGGCAGTGTAGGAGCCTAGGAGTCCACAATTGTCTGGTCATTTTGTTTGGGGTTTATGTGAAAGAAACAAACACCACACAAGAATAAAATGAAAAGAGAGATGTTTGTGTGTCAGACTGAAAAAAAGGCAATTGTCTGGTAGTGATCGGCTTAGCAAAATTGTCTTGTGATGTCACAGCACCCTTTTGGTTTCTTCACCTCTCTGGCCGAAAGCAAGGAATCATTGAGGATAACTATTACTGGGGACTAGCAAAGATCTGTTTCACCACATTTGCTCACTTTTCTTCCTGGCATTTACTATTTCCGGTTTACTTTTGAGCTCAGAGAGATTTCAACCTGGAAAAGCCATAACAGAACAACTTACAGAACTAACTTTTTCAAAATGCAAGACACCTTTTAGCTTTTGGATCCTTACCACTGATGGAGCAAGGCCTCTTGAGTTCTGCTTCTTCTTCTTTAGTTTGGAGGGCGTCTGCTTGTCTGTTATGTTGTGGGCTCCACTTATTTGTTTCACCTGTCTGTAAAATCCATCTGGAAAGCGGTTTTCAAGAACAAATGTTAAAAGCAACCTCCACTGCATCATAAACTTAGGGCCCTTCCACAAAGTCCTATAACCCAGAATATCAAGGCAGAAAATCCCACAATATCCGCTTTGAACTGGGTTATTTGAGTCCACACTGCCATATATCCCAGTTCAAAGCAGATAATGTGGGATTTTATTCAGCTGTGTGGAAGGGGCTTTAGTTTCAGGATTATATTTGTATCTCAGCAGAAGGAAAAGCCTTACAAAGCTTTATGAAGGCTGGGGGAAGGAGAATGGAGATAAGATAAACAGATACTTAGTATACCTTTTTTATTACATCGAGTATCCCAAACCATGATGTTTCCATCTCTTCCTCCTGTACAGAACACCGCTGTGAAATATAAAAATAAGATGCTTCATTTTTTAAAAAAGGGATAAAGGTCAATACCAAATCCCTTTGAGGAACTCTCCTCTTCAAGAGATATGTCCAGGCCATTCTAATCCAGGCTCTTAGCCCTCCACACTCCCAGCTCTGTTTTGCAATTGGGTGATTTAAATTCCCATGTTCTCTTCTTAAAGGGGGATTGTCAATATGGCCAGATGATGATGATAACATTAACACTTACCACTCTCAAATTTGGAGAAAGCAACGGACTTCAGGCTGCACTGGTGCCCTTTGCACACCCCAAGAAGTTCACCAGTCCTTACATCCCACACTTTTGCCGTCTGATCTCCTGAAGCAGTTACCTGAACGATAAAAATATGAGTTAACTATTATTTGCAGTGAGTGACACCAAACTGTTGAATATCTTATCAGACTATAAACTTATTGAGACAGGGCCTTTTGAAGGGAAAGCCTGATATTTCATCAACTATGTACAGCAAGGGCCCCCTGGTGGCGCAGTGGGTTAAACCACTGAGCTGCTGAACTTGCTGACCGAAAGGTTGGCGGTTCCAGTGTGGGGAGCGGGGTGAGCTCCCACTGTTAGCCCCAGCTTCTGCCAATCTAGCAGTTTGAAAACATGCAAATGTGAGTAAATCAATAGGTATCGCTTCTGCAAGAAGGTAATGGCACTCCATGCAGTCATGCCGACCACAAGACTTTGGAGATGTCTATGGATAATGTCAGCTCTTCAGCTTAGAAATTGAGATGAGCATCACCTCCCAGAACTGGACACAATTAGACTTAATGTCAGGGGAAACCTTTACTATCTTATGTACAACAAAGTTTGAGAGAAGTGCTATATACATGTTTACTCCAGCAAATTCAGTGGGACCTACTCTCAGGTGTACATGAAGAAAGTAAACAAGCATATACATAGCTTGACTTGAGAGTACAAGTTAACAGATATACAGATGTGTCTTAGTACTTAGAATGCAAAATATATATACCTTATAGAATTAATGGAATCAGAAGTGTCTTGGAAGTAATTTTGTCTCAAGCTTTCTATTGCAAGGTCCAACAATTTCCCCCATAAATATGTTCCCATACTTGTGCCCATTGACTATAATGTTTTACTTTCCTAGAAATTTGGCTTCTTCTAAGCCCCGTTGAACATAAGGGCAAGATAATACTACTTTACTCACAATTTTGTGTTCTCTGGGCATCCAGGCAAGGTCAAAAACAGCATTTGAATGCGCTTGCCATTCTGAAGGGAAACAAAAAACAAAATCCACATTAATCATTAAGAGTTAAAAGAATATGGTCTATTTATTTACCTCTCTGTATGCTGTGAAATTCAATTTTTCAAGAATGCCAAGTAAGTTTAAGCACATCCTAAAAATGGCCCAGCATTTATCAGAACAATTTAGCACAATCAAGTGTTGTGTTTACCTCTAAAAATCTTTTTGCTGCTTGTTGATGCATGAGTATCATACAGCCTAACGATCCCCTCTTCATTTGCAACAGCAAGAATATGTTGTGCATTGGGAGCTGGAAAATAAATAAGCAAAATGTCTGTTTCTAAAAGTTTTACAAGTAACAGTAATGTATAACACTCTGCTAAAATTACTGCTTACCTACTTGACAAAAAAAACACAGAAGTAAAATGGAGATAAACCTACAGGACAGTATTAAGAGATCAAGACTAGATGTCAGTCTGTGATCTGCACGCATTCGCTGATACATCACGCAGTCCTAGACACTTGGGAAGTGTCTGAAAGGTGATCAAATACAAAAGCCAGCAGTGACCTTGTTTGCTGTATACTAATCTTGCTATGTATCAAATAATACGCTTTATTTATATTCCACCCTTCTCCCTGATTTATTATTTATGTATTTCCAACTTAATGGGAAGTTTAGTTTCACAATCCTTTGTTTCTTTATGAGCTCCCTGCAAATAACTTACTCCTATTCTTATCTCATTCGAGTTTTTAAACATTTTATTCTGAACATGTGGCCTTCCCACTGTCACTGTGATTGTGTTTATTGGAATGTTACTTTGTTATTGTATTCATATGTTTTTTAATGTAATTTTGATGCTGTTGCTTGTTGCTTATGTTTTGGTTTTATTTTGCTGTAATGTGTTGTCCGGGCTTGGCCTCATGTAAGCCTTCCCAAGTCCCCGTTGGGGAAGATGGTGGCGGGGTATAAATAAAGTTTATTATTATTATTTACATACACAGACAAAGAGTCAGTGCATTTATAATTATATATGATACACAAACACAAACAAAGGCAGAGGGTTCTCCGTTCATTTCCAGCTTCTGGAGGTGGTGCTCATCTCAGGCTCTGGGAAGGTGCTTTCTTCATTTTCAAGCCAAAGAGCCTGTGTTGTCACCTTCCTGGTTGTGTGGCCGGCAAGATTTCTTGGAGTGTCTCTGTCTTTTCCTGCCAAAGCAGTACCTATTTATCTACTCACATTTGCATGTTTTCGAACTGCTATGTTGGCAGGAACTGTCTTGTGGATTTGAACCTCCGACCTTCCAGTCAGCAATTCAGCCAACCGTCAGGTCAGAAGTTCAACAAAATGAGGGTTTAACCCTCCAAGGTCATTTACCCAGCCCTCACTCAGGGTCAACATAAGTCTGAAATGACGTGAAAGCACACCACAACAACAACCCTATCTCATCAGCCAAAAGCAGGCACACATTTCCCATTGAAATACTAACAAGTTTATATTTGTTAAAATTGTTCTTTTCAATTACTATACTGTTTTATGTGTTTTTTGCACTACACATAAGATATGTGCGGTGTGCATAGGAATTTATTCATATTTTTTTCAAATTATAATTTGTTCAACTGTTTGAGGGACTGTGACCTGGCCCTCTGTTTAAAAAGTTTGTGGACCCATTGCGCCACCGCGGACTACTGATCGTAATCTAAACACAAAAGGAAAGAACTACAAATGTTCACAAATTGGACAACCCCCTCCATTGTACCTGTTGAAAAGGTGCACCCGAAAGGAGGAACCGGGATTCCCATTTCTCCAAAGGACGGATGGTCATCTTCTCTAGTACAAGAATAGCACCCTAGAAGGTGCTGTAAGGAAAATCTTGGCAGCAGACCTACATAGAAACAATAATAAGGTGGGGAAAAACAATAATTAGCTGCTAATACCAAAGGTCACTTCTGCTTCAGTGTTTATGGGCCAGGCATGGGTAAACTTGGGCCCTCCCTCCAGGTGTTTTGGACTCCAACTCCCACCATTCCTAACAGCCTCAGGCCCCTTCCTTTTCCCCCTCAGCCGCTTAAGCGGCTGAGGGGGAAAAGGAAAGGGCCTGAGGCTGTTAGGAATGGTGGGAGTTGGAGTCCAAAACACCTGGAGGGCACTAAAATCCCCATGTGTTCCCCGCAATATATATTGCAAGCACAGAAATCCAAACCCACCATGCGGTCCACCTTGGCAGCGATGGACGAGGGAGCGGCACAGCATGGTAAACAGAGCTCAAGACCTCCTTGGCTCTCCGCGCGGCGCCAACTGAAACTCCCAGCCCATCCCCTAACTCCCGCCAACCCGAACTACGCGCCAAAGTCACTTCCTTGCTTCCCATTGGTTATAGCAGAAACACAAACCACGCCCCTGTTTTCCTATTGGTTCCCACTTTACCACCTTCCTCGCGAGACCACGCCCACCGCCCTTCAGCTTTCCATTGAAATGAGAACCGGCTTTCCTTGCAGTGGCGCATGCGCATCGACTCCTTAAAAACCGGACTGCGCGCATGCGCGCTAGGCACGTCAAGGCGCACGCGCGCCCGTTTGCACATGCGCGCTAGCTTCTGCTCGTGAGGGAGAGGGAAGGCGGTGCGCGCCGAGTTGTGTCCGAGTGGAAATGGAAATAATAAACTTTTTTCTCTCCCTCCCTTTCCTGTGAGGGGTTTTGTTTGTATACTACACAACAACATGGCCTCGGCTTCCAAATCCTTTCTTGCCGACGCCGGCTATGGCGAACAAGAACTGGATGCAAACTCCGCCCTCATGGAGCTGGATAAAGGTAAGAGGGAAAGCGAGGGATGTGCGCATGCGCCGAAGTCACAGTGATGGCCTTGTTTGACCGAAGCCCCGCCCCTTTATCCTGAGGCGGGGAATTTGAAAGGGAGAGGCGGGGTTTGTTTTCAGGAGAATTAGTGCTGTCTGACACGTCATGGCTCGAGGCGATGGCATCTTGGGAATTGTAGTTTTACAACCTTCACTGCCAAATTGTGCTGGTTCCTCACCAAACTATTTATTTACGACATTTATGTGCCGCCATGGCTATTCAAGTGGCGCCAAACTGTATTTATTTTATTTTTATTTATTTACAGTATTTGTATACCGCTTTTCTCGCCCCGAGGGGGGCTCAAAGCTGTTTACACATAAGCAATGGCAAAAATTCAATGCCAGTACAAACAATTACAATTATACACTACAATTAGACATAAATCAAATTAAAAAATCATAGAATCAAAGAGTTGGAAGAGACCTCATGGGCCATCCAGTCCAACCCCCTGCCAAGAAGCAGGAATATTGCATTCAAAGCATCCCTGACAGATGGCTATCCAGCCTCTGTTTAAAAGCTTCCAAAGAAGGAGCCTCCACCACACTCCGGGGCAGAGAGTTCCACTGCTGAACGGCTCTCACACTCAGGAAGTTCTTCCTAATGTTCAGAGATGGAATCTCCTTTCTTGTAGTTTGAAGCCATTGTTCCAGGTCCTAGTCTCCAGGGCAGCAGAAAACAAGCTTGCTCCGTCCCCCCTATGACTTTATCTCACATATTTCTACATGGCTATCATGTTTCTTCTCAGCCTTCTCTTCTTCAGGCTAAACATGCCCAGCTCTTTAAGCCACTCTTCATAGGGTTTGTTCTCCAGACCCTTGATCATTTTAGTTGCCCTACTCTGGACACATTCTCTGGAAGACCTGTATTTGCATATTTCTCCATAATCTTGGTGATAGGACCCAGGCCTAAACACAAAATTTGGCAGAGAAGTCTTTAAAAAACTTGTAAAACTACAACTCCAATGGTTCCATAGCATTCAACTACAGCAGTTGAACTGCATGAATTATCCAGTATTAATTCTCTGCCTTAGGCCCTTGAGTGGGGAAAGGCGGGATAAAAATTGCCTAAATTAATTAAATGCTCCTTTTGTCTCTCAGCCAAGTAATAACCAGAATTGACCCTGCTTAACTTCCAGCATCAGATGGCCTTGTTACATATTTCACCCAACATTCATAGTCTGCTTCATTTCATAGTCTGCTTCATTATCTCTGCTTCTATGCCTTTAGGTGCTGTGCTGATTTTACTTTCTGTTGCAGGTCTTCGATCTGGCAAACTTGGGGAGCAGTGTGAAGCTGTTGTCCGTTTTCCCAGACTCTTTCAGAAGTATCCATTCCCGATTCTAATTAACTCAGCATTTTTAAAACTTGCTGATGTTTTCAGAGTTGGGTAAGCTAAACTTGTATGTTCTGGATTTGTAGTATTGAAGCACTGAGTTGCTTTTAATTCAAAGCACTGCTGATAGCCATTTCTTGGGGCGTTGTGGTTAGAAGCAGGTTGACTAGGAAATGTTCTTCTGTATAGGTCTTGCCCACTCAGGGTGCTTCCATACAGTGCCAAAATGCGGATTAAAAGGGGAAAGATAAAAAGCTCTCAGAGCAGGTCCCCGCACAGATCGGTCCCAGGCTTTCTTCCCCTGCTGTCCTCACAGCCCTTCTTTTTGAAATGGGTTTCCCTCTGTTGCTGCGATTGAGCGCGCATTTAGCGGAAATGTCATCTCTCCCCCCCCCCCCCTTAACTTGTTCTCGCCCGGATTATAGCTATTGTATGGAAGAACCTTTAGTGATAGATCAAGTGGAAATTGTGTTGTGGTATTTTATGGAAACCACAGAAAAGCTGTGTAGGTACCCTCACCCTAGCATGGAAATTTCCTATTGAGGGATGCTTCTTCTTGCCTTTTGCCTGTTAATACCCATTTGATATATGGCAAAGTCACCCTTTTAAGAACTCTTACGTGCCATAACATCTGCTTGGAGTTTTCACTCTGCACTGGAATTTTAATTATGATTATTAATTATTAATTCATTTGCAAGAGCCAGTATGATTATGGCATTTTGAGTGGCGGTCTAGGTCTCAGGGAGGTTCGGGTTGGAATCCCACCTTGATCATAAAGTGGGATTTGGTGAAGCCATACTCTCTCAACCTCAGAGGAAAACAATAGCAAGTCTTGCTAAGGAAATCCCACTTATGTTTTATTTTTCCACTTTTTGGACTTTCATTCAGTTGTCATTGTGATGTAGTTGTGATTCTTTGGTACTGTTGATTTTCTATTGCTACCTGCCTCAGACTTTTTATAGAAATTGGAAACATAATGATTTTTAGTAATTAAAATATTATTTCAAAACAGAAACAACTTCCTGAGACTCTGTGTTTTGAAAGTTACTCAGCAGAGTGAGAAACACTTGGAGAAGATCTTGAATGTGGATGAGTTTGTGAAAAGAGTTTTCTCAGTTATTCACAGTAACGATCCAGTTGCACGCGCCATCACACTCAGGTATGCACACTTAACTCAGCAAGGATCTGCCCAGATGCTGCATTCTGGAGGGTGCCACTTATAGTGGGCAATGTGAACATATTAAGCAGGTATATGCTGAGAAAGATTATTAGTTTGTGTACTGTTTCCTCTGATTTGCAAATGATCTTCAGGGTATCTGATGGAGTCTTTCCCAGTTCTGTGGCATGGATTCATTTTTAATTGGATAAGTTAGGGATTGACTGAGCTGCAGGGAAAAGTGTATTCTATGACTGGATTATAATTGTTCCCCAAGACTTCAATTTCAACAGTGTGAAGAAATGGCAATAAAGTTGCCCAGAATGTATTTTATGTTTATGTTTAACAACTGAATAATATTGTATGATAACATTGAAAAGACACAGTAAAAAAGAACATTTTGATTTATGTTTAGGTGATACATTTTTGAACAGCTGAGTGTCTATTTTGTTACTTGAAAGAGAGGTTTTCAAGTTGGTTTGAGCACCTTTTTTATTCTGAACCAAGGCATACCTAAAGCAGGCTTTATGATAGCAGCAGTATTGTGATCAAAAATGGCACAATAATGTGAAAAGGGCAGGGAAAAAAGGCTTTTGACATAGCCTCTAGGTTTGGCTATTGGTTGTTTTGATAGTTTGACTGTTGATAGTTATGTTTTATGATGTTTTTATTTTAATTTTACTGTTTTATATTTTAATCTTTCTCTGACTGGGCTTTGTCCCCATGTAAGCCGCCTTTAGTCCCTTCGGGCAGATGGTGGCAGAATACAAAAATAAAGTTGTTGTTGTTGTTGGTGGAATGGCAAGATATTAAAAGTGTAGTTCATCATAAGCAGGTTCCTGAGCTCTTTCTTCATGTTCCTCTATTTTGTTCTCCAGGATGTTGGGTAGCATGGCATCCATAATTCCAGAAAGGAAAAATGCGCATCACAGTATTCGCCAGAGTCTGGATTCTCATGATAATGTAGAGGTTGAAGCTGCTATTTTTGCGGCAGCTAATTTTTCTGCTCAGTCCAAGTAAGTAGAATGCCTGCAGAACATCTGTTTTTCATGAGTGCAAAGGCAGTGACATTGAATACTTGCCATTTATATGGTGCTTTATCTACTAATATTAGCAATCCCTACGACAAATCTGTCAGTGTTTTATTGTAGAAGGAAGAAAACTGAGTCTGAACAATGATTGTTTACCTAGCATCATCAATATAGTGTGTATCAATATTGTGCTTGGTTTTATTTTTTGGTTAGTTGCTGCTAGATTTGAGGTAATAAATGGGATAAAGTTTAAGTAATAAATAAGTGATTGTCTTGTAGCAGACTTTGCTTCATTGATGGATAAAACTGATACAAAATCAATAATGAGCTCAGGAAAAGGACGGGATAAAAATCAGGGATTTTTTTCCTTCATTTTCCAGGCTGTTGCACTCATAAGAAGTTGAATTGTACTGTTAGTCTTTTATGCATTGCACAAAATTAGTTGCAACTAAAATATCTAGGCCCCTTCTAGACAGCTGTATAAAATCCCACATTATCTGCTTTGAACTGAGTTATATGGCACTGTGGACTCAAATGACCTAGTTCAACGCAGATATTGTAGATGATCTGCCTTGGTATTCTGGGTTATATGACTGTGTGGAAGGGCCCCTAGATGCATTCTCCTCTATATCTGCTTTCTCAGAATAAGGGTTTCTGGATTTTCAGTACAATTGGAGGCAAAAAATGTGATATTGTCTTTTTTAAGGTATGCTGAAATAATAGTGGTGCAGATCTTAAGTTACTATCTTCACCAAAACTTCTCAAAACTCTGAGCAGCCTTTTTAAAGAACCTACAGAGAAAAAGAGTAATGGGGACATAATTACATCATTGTATCATTTGGCTTAATATCTTGTTCATTTGGTCAGTATTAGCTGACAAAAGAGGACGATATAAAGATCTAGATTTCTCAGTTGTCGCCTCAATTTGTGTCCTCTGCTTGGGGTTTGCTTATTCTGTTCTCCCTGTGTTATTAAGCACAGTTGTGTATGATTACAGTGGCATAATCTGAACAAACTAACATTTTAATGAACATTAGTGGTCGCAGTGAGTCAGAAAAATCAGCTTCAGTCTTTTTGTAGTTCATTCAGTTCTATAACTAATTTCTTCTTCTCTACTATTGATAGAGATTTTGCCGGAGGAATATGTAACAAAATCAGTGAAATGATTCAAGGTACAGCCATTTACCTAATAATTTATTTTTAAATAATTTTCAGTTTGGCATTTGTACTTGTATTCATGCTTCTGATGTGGGGGTTCTTTCCTTTTTTAAAAATTAAAATCTTTTTGGCATTTTGACAGATATATCCCAATGAATTTGCAGCTCAGTTTGAAGACCTAGAGATTGCAATGTGTTGCTCTTTTTCTTTCTGTGGGCCTGGCATCTCTTATTGTAATATAGTGTTTTACTGTTGTATATTTGAAGAGGAGTTCTCTCTTTCTTTGTCATATTTTCAACTAAAATGATTTATAACAGGTTTAGAAGATAGTGAAAGAGTAAGAAAATGCTGAAAAATTATTTAGATCTCACAATACACCAAGGGGTTGTATCCATGGAAGGCCAAGGGCCATATGAACCCAACATTACAGTTCTTGGACCTTTGCACTTGTACCAGTCACTTTCTTGGTGTAAAAAAGTTCACTTCTAGTTTTCTAATTTTTTTCTGATTCCAAAGAAAATAGTGACATGTGCTTCATTTTGGCTTGGAGGCACATTTCTGTTAAAAAAAAATTCTGGGGGATTTTTCTTTTGTAGTGATTGTCTTGAGAAGCAGGATGTACTATAACAGTGGGGCATTGCGGAATCTATTATTTCCATCCCTGCAGTTAATTATGATGTATGAGAGATGTAACTTCAACAAGTGTGAGGGCCAGTTTCCATCCCCTCGGATATCTGGTGGCCACACAAACTGACCAAAATGCAGCAATTGGGTGGAGCCCAAGGTCACCCCTTGGCCACTTCTGCTTTATGACAAAAACAATGAGCATCCATGACACTTCTTCTAGTGTGGCTGCAAGACTAGAAAAAAAATTATATCAATCTTTGGTTAACCCAACTTCTTGTTGTTTTTGTGGCTGAACCCAACAAGTTGTAGCTTAAAACACCATGAGTTTATATTGGAAATTATCATTGACAATAAGCATGGAGAACCGTTTTGGTTTCTAACACTTCTATTAAAGTATGGTAAATAGAAATGAAAGCATTTAACTTTTTTCTTGTGGCAATATTGGAAGAGGAATGGGATGAGCAAGTATGCATGTCCTTGTTCAGTCCTTGCTGCTATGTGTTCCATTATGATAATCCATAGTTTATTATGCTACCTGAATCATCTGGTACCTGAACTAAAAATAAACTGGGCTTTTCATGAACAAGGAAGCTTTCTTCTGTACTTCGCCCTCTTTGCTCCTGCTGCAATCTATAATGAAAGAGAAAGCTTGGTTCCAAATAATAGTTGAATTACTCCACATGAAAAATCATAATATACGGTTTTCCATTTTTTGTTCTGTTGAAGTAAATGGGAAACGATGATTAAGTAACCCAGCTGCTTTTTTGTAATAACTAGTTTGAGTTACCTTGCTTTTAAACTATAATTGCAGTCTATACAGTCTTTTTATAGAATAAGGCTTTCAAATTAATATTGCTTCTTAGCATATCAAGTTGAGAGAAGAAAAAGAGGAAGAGGAATGCTACATTTTTCTTAAAGGAAATGGCAGTTGCTTCATATGAGTAACCCTGGCAGATGATGTCTCTGTGGCACGGTCGTATTTTATAGTATTTAAAGTTTGAATGTCTGCAAAGAAGCCCTGATTTTGTTGTCAAATACTGTATGTAATTTTGCTACTGATGCACTACATTAAACTCACTTTCCCATCTATTTCAATGATTCCCAAACTCTAGTCTTCCAAGTGATCCTGGGCTTCAACTCCTAGAAACCTCAGCTGCTTTGGCCAGTGATTGGGGATTCTGGGAGTCAAAGTACAAAACATCTGGAGGACCAGAGTTTGGGGAACACTGATCTATTTGATTTCTCCTAGAAATCAAATCATTGTTTTCCTGTCATACTTCTAGGTTTAGCTACTCCAGTAGACTTGAAGCTGAAGTTGATCCCCATCCTGCAGCATATGCATCACGATGCCAGTCTGGCCTCGGGGGCTCGCCAACTGCTTCAACAGCTGGTGACATCCTACCCTTCCACCAAGATGGTCATTGTTACTTTGCACACCTTTACCTTGCTTGCTGCTTCCTCTCTGGTGGATATCCCTAAGCAGGTAATGCCTTCAGCTTCACCTAATCTACTTATACCTCAGTAAGCACAGTTAGCTCTCCATATCCACAGATTCCGCATATATAGATTCACCCATTCATGACTTGAAAAATTAACAAAAAACATCCAAAAAGGAAACCTTGATTTTTCCATTTTACTATGGCATAATGTGTATTGGGACTTGAGCATCAATGGATTTCAGTATCTATAAGGCTTCTGGAGCCAAAACTGATAGGATACCAAGGGAATACTGTAAGTTAAATTATTTGTCGTGGTTACATTTTAAAAACCCAAATTAACATAGACATTATCAGCTATCACTTACCTATCTTAGCAGCCATGAGTATTTTTCCCCTGTAGCAAGAATATTTTCTTTTCCCTGCTTCATTCTGTGTCTATTTTTTTCTTGCACTTCTACAAGATTAAGGAACATGTACTGCCATAGAACCAGCATATATTTTCTGTATTCCTGGGAAGCATTAATAAAAATGGGGTAGTTAATGATCCAGTGGAGCCTCCAGAGGTGTATAAAATTGTGTGTGTGTGTATATACACACACACACACACATATGATATTGCTGTTTTTAAAATTTTTTAAATTGTTTTAAATTGTGTTAGATTGTAGCCTGTTCTTGTAAGCCGCTCAGAGCCCCAGGGGAATGGCGGTATATAAGTTTGGATAATAAATAAATAAATATATTATATGTGCTATTTTTGTAAGCAAAACGGAAGAAAAGTACATAAGATTCAACTTATAAAAACTGGAGAAATGAAACAGGTATAAATATATATGTAAATGTAAGTGCCATTGTGGTGCAGCATTTTTAATGTTATAGTATGATTTTGGAGGCCAGAGTTCAAATCCCCCTTGGCCATGGAAACTTATTAGTTGGCCTTGGGCAAGTTACATTCTCTTGGACTCAAAGGAAGACAAAGAATTTTAGGATAAATGGAAAAGCCCTGTACTATGTTTTGAATGATGTGATTTTAATTGATATTTTTAATAAGTTATGTTTTAATTGAAGTTGTGTTTTTTATACATGTATATTTGGCATTGAATTGCTGCCTGTTGTAAGGCTGCCTTGAGTCCCTCTGAGTTGAGAAAAACGAGATACAACTATAGTAAATAAATAAACATTTTAACTGATGTTTTAATGTTTGTTTTTAATTGCATTGATTTTAATGCAGTTGTTTATTTACCGATATGTATATGTATAAACGGCATTGAATTTTGCCTTTGTGAGGCCACCCTGAGTCCTCTTTGGGTTGAAAAGGGCAAAGTACAAGTGTGGTGTATAAAGAAAATAAAATATTTAATCAATTATTTTAAATTTCTGTGTGTGTGCACGCACACATCCCGTCTGTTTAGTTTTCATAAGCATTCATGTATATGCTTATTTCTTAATTGCTTTTGCTTGCATATACATGCAGTCCCTTAATTACAAACATCCAACTTACAAAGGACTCATAGTTAAAAATGGGGGTGAGACAATAGAAAGAGAGAAATCTACCCCTCGGAAGGGAAATACATTCCTGTCAGAGTTGTCATGTGGAAAAAGTGTCTCAACTGAAACTTTATTATCAATCCTTGTTTCTGCAACAAGCTAATTTTTTCAAAATCCAGTTATTACAGGGATGGAAAGTGAGATGAAATCTTCTGAACAGGGGCACAGGCAGCAAAATAAGCTAACCATTCCCTATGCTACCAAAAACTATTTTATATATAGATTGATAAATATATAAATATATATAGATACACACACACACATACATACTGTATATATACTGTATATATATATGGATGGCGGGAATTGCACATTAAAAAGGTAACTTCTCTGACTTGCAAACAAATTCAATTTAAGAACAAACTTAAAGAACTCATATTGTTCGTAACTTGGGGACTGTCAGTATATTGACAAACCCATTTCATTTTGAATTCATAGATACAGCTCTTGCTGCAATACTTGAGGAGTGACCCAAGAGAAGCAGTAAAGAGGCTTGCTATCCAAGATCTAAAGCTGTTAGCTAATAAAACTCCACATACATGGAGCAGAGAGAATATTCAGGTATGTAAATACTATCTTTGTTTTGAAACAGAACTGCTACCACTACTATTACTATTACTACTTGGGCTGAACTCCTAAACACACAAATTGGGAAATAAAACCTATTTAATTTGATGTAGTTTATTCCTAAACAAATATGCAGAGAGATTTACTCCAGATGTAGATCTTCTGTCTTGTTGCCCTCAGGTTTTATGTACAATCTCAAGAAGTCCTCAATAAGTGGCAAAAATGTCCACTTCATTTCCTAAAGGTAATTTGGAAGTAATATTTTTACTCCTGGTGGGCACATTTTACCCACCCCAACTAAGGTCCCATTTACACTGACTGCCATATAATGCAATTTAACTCTATTGAACTGCATTATATGGCAGTGTAGATTCATGGAATGCAGTTCAATGCTATTATGAAGCTGCATTATTTGGCAGTGTAGATGGGCCTAACAGTTGTTCGGGGTCATTATAATGTGTGTCTCACCAGCTAAAAAGGCTTGGTTGATAGGAGCCTTGTGCCTTTTCTCTAGCTGTATCCCAATGATGGAGCTCTTTGTTGAGGAAAGTAACATCAGTTCCTTCCTTGTCCTGCATTAGATCGGTCATGAAGCCTGTCTTTTTCTTTTATGCGCTCAGTGATTTGCTGCTCTTTAATTTTCATTTTGCTTGTAAATTTTATCGTGTGGCTGTGTGCCTTTGTTCCTATAATTTTATGTAGCATTGATGTTTCTTTATGGTACAGTGCCCTGAGTGCCTCCAAGGCAAGAGTATAATTTTATAAATCTAATAAACAATAATCTATCTGGCAATTAGAGGGCAGGGTTTTCTAGTGTGATTTAATTTCTGCACCTCATTCTGTAGATAGCAAATTCTGGCATTGGTGTTTCATGTCTCTTGTCTAAAAAGAGCTCAGAAAATCCAGTTATTTTTGACCTTGTCAAAATCTTTTATTCCTCTTTGCCTTTTGACAGAAATGTTTGCAATCCAGTTTGGAAAATAATTCTTATGCAGTGATGGCAATATAGAATTCTATATTTGGTTTCATAATGGAATGAAAAAGTATAATCTAATTTGTATAATTGTTGATAGCAACTGGCTGATAAGCATGTCTGGAATAAAAAAAGCTAACTTCCAATAAACCAATTAGTATGGTTGTATTCATAGTTAGGATGTTGGATTACGATTTGGGAGTTGAAGGTTCAAATCCCCATTGATACTTGCTGAATGAATTTGGGCCAGACACTGTCTTTTGATATGATCCATTTCCCATAGTTGCCATGATGTTAAAAGAGGAAACACATATATGATGCCATGGAGTTACTGAACAAAAGGCGATGCAATCAATTAGGGAGAAAGGGAAAAACAGGCCAAGCTTAGTTCTATAAAAGCCAAATTGTGTATTTGCTTACTCTGGATGTTTGATTTTACTTCAGTGACTTAGAAAATGGCCTTTATGCTAAAGATTTATTAAGGTTTTATATTACTCTGGCAAAATGTCGATAATGTGGTTTCCTGATATAAAACCAAAGGGGAAATTGTAGGAAAATATGAATGATTGCTATAAAGACTTCACTTCTCCCATGAGACTTATTTCTCACTGCTCAGCTTAATGATGGCATTACGTCATTACAAGAAAGAAAATGCCTCTATCAGATTTTACTTTTACTTTTTAATTAATAATTCCTAAAGATAAAGGTTTCTTCTGACATTAAGTCTAGTCGTGTCTGACTCCAGGGGGTGGTGCTCATCTCCATTTCTAAGCCGAAGAGCCGGTGTTGTCCGTAGGCACCTCCAAGGTCACGTGGCCAGCTTGACTGCATGGAGCACCGTTATCTTCCTGTCAAAGCAGTACCTATTGATCTACTCACATTTGCATGTTTTTAAACTGCTAGGTTGGCAGAAGCTAGGGCTAACAGTGGAAGCTCATCCCACTCCCCGGACTCAAACCACTGACATGAAGGATATATTTTTCAAGAAAACTCTGTCCTGTTTCTGCGATACAAAGGCTTGAAGTTTTTGCTGGAGTGGGGTTCCTTTCACTGTCTCAAGGCAAAACGGAATTTAAAATAGAGTTAAGTTATTTGAACTGCCAACCTTTCGGTCTGCAAGTTCAGCAGCTCAGTTGTTTAACCCACTGCATCACCAAGTTTTGCATAAAAGCAAAAGAATCCCTAGTTTTGCATAAAAGCAAACCCCATTTATTATTGCATTAACATTTGGAACTGTTTGGAGGATACCGCTTTTCCATCTGGCATGTTGCGATGGAACAAATGTAATTACTTTGGAGAATCCCATGCACTCCTCTTTGGGAAACAAATGTATTTATGATCTGTGTAGAAGAATCTTCTTATTAGATATAATTTGCAGAATGGACCACCAGTTTAAATTTTGGTCTTGCCTTGCCTTGCTTTGGCTTCTTTTTTGAGGCTGAACGCTATAGACAGATTCAGAAGCTATGAGCATATATCAGATGAGTCACACTGGAAATTACCTTCAATGTCATCTTAATTAATAATCTATATTGGCTTTTATTTTTAAAAAATCTGTTGCCCACAGAGCTTATGATACCATAATACTGTTTGGTTTAATTTTTTTCTAATGTATAGCCATAATTTTTACCTTGATGCCATTTCTATGCTAATATAAATGGACAGGATTCCATGGACTCCAAAGCATAATGCTTCTCATATCTCATAATAGCTTTTATGCATGATTTCATACAGTCATGTTCATCAAAAGTGACTTGCTTGTGTAAAACTGTCATTATAGATGAGAATAAGTAGAACCACTCTATACCTCGCATCGGCTGTACCTAAAATCTGGTATGGTATCATTCTTGAGTCAAGAAGACCCTAGTCTAATTCTTGCCTGTCTGGTAGCCTCAGGCAAAGTTGTAAGTCCCAGCCTAGTTATCTGATTGTCTCTGTTTTCTTCAGCCTGCCAGATAGAGCACTTTTACTAACCAACAATTACACAAATCTTTGTCTTAGCTCAAAGCCAGGACTTTGGATTGTTTTTTGCTGATGACAAAGTGCAAGAATTCAGCCTCGAACCTGGATTTAAGCTTTGTTAGAGCTCTGATGAACTTGTTGCCCAGATTTGGAAAGCTTTTGCTTCCTTGTTAGTTTTTCAATACTAGTTGCTAGTGAATGGGGACATGAACCTTGATCTCCAAAATCCCAATCCAGCTTCCTAACCATATAATATAGCCATACTAATTTGTTTACAATGATGCTGGGGAAAATGGAAGGAAAAAGGAAGAGGGGCCGACCAAGGGCAAGATGGATGGATGGTATCTTTGAAGTGACTGGATTGACCTTGAAGGAGCTGGGGGTGGTGACAGCCGACAGGGAGCTCTTGTGTGGACTGGTCCATGAAGTCACAGAGAGTCGGAAACGACTGAACTAATGAACAACAACAATTTGTTTACTAGAATCCAGCTTTCAGTTTTTATTCCAGACATGTTTATCAGCCAGTGTTAAATAATCTGGAATTTTCAGCAATATTTTTATATCCAAACACATTCCATATGTATGAAACACTGAATATTTAATGTTCTCTGTTGGATTTTAGGCAGAGGCTGGATGGGCATCTGTCAGTGGTGTTTTGATGCTGTATTCCTTCATGGCAGGGGTTGGAATGGATGGCTCCTGTGGTCTCTTCCAACGCCATGATTCTAATATTCCTAATAAAATTCCCCCTGGTGGTGCAGTGGGTTAAACCGCTGAGCTGCTGAAGTTGCTAACCGAAAGATTGGTGGTTTGACTCCGGGGAGCGGCGTGAGCACCTGCTATTAGCCCCAGCTTTTGCCAACCCAGCAGTTCGAAAACATGCAAGCATGAGTAGATCAATAGGTACCGCTTCTGCACGAAGGTAACAGCGCTCCATGCAGTCATACCAGCCACATGACAACACCGTTCTTTCGCTTAGAAATGGAGATGAGCACCACCCCGCAGAGTCGGACATGACTAAACTTAATGTCAGGGGAAACCTTTGCCTTTAGTACTTCACGTGGCCAGCAGCATATAACCAAGCAAAATACATCTGCCAGTCATCATGTCATAATCAGCACATGGGAATTATTTCCATGTACTAAAATAATGATTTTTTTTTGTTTTGTTTTCAGGCACTTTGTGAATGTGCTCTTCAAACCCCTTATGACAGTTTGAAATTAGGCATGCTGTCTGTTCTTTCCACACTGTCAGGGACAATAGCCATCAAGCAGTATTTCAACGCTGGTCCAGGTATGATTAGATTCGATCAGGCCAATTTCGGCATGCAAACCTTTATTTTCTTCTGTAGACAATTATATGTGTGGTGCTTTTCTTTTCCTTTTTGGACACTGTTGATGTTGAACAGCGTATTCCTTCCCTTTGAAGGCACTGAAGTCATTCACAGACAGCCAAGCTGATTTTATTTGGAATTGAAGGACTGCAAGAATGACTGAAATAATGGAGTGCATGTCCAGTTCAGTGACTTTCTTTAGAAAATTGCCAAGGGCAAGTAGGCGTAAGCTTGGGTGCAGGTGCAATAAAACAAATTATTGTACAATTCACTTCCACCCTGCTTTAGTGCTACATGCCATTTCTGTCTTTCCAGACTATGCCAACAACTACAAACTAGTGAAATATTGACTGAGAACCCATTATACCACATAATTTAAACAGCAGTATAGAGTGTCCCAGGAGAATGGACCAAATGCCACTACTGACTCCAATTTAATCAGAAGATTGATGTAGCCATAAAGTCACCTTTATGATATTTGCTCCTTTTGCATTTGAATGAATAATTTCTTGTCTCTGTGTCTAACTGTTCCTGTAAGGAACTTGCACTTGCATTTTAACCTTGAAAGGCCAAATAGAATGAGGAATAATGAGCTACCTAATGTCACCCAATAGATTGGGTTTTTTTAATGCAGAGGTATGGGGGTCCCAATCATTCCATTTAGAAGGATCTAGACTTATATTTCAATTTCAGATATTTTCTAGCAGTCTAGTTTGGAATGATTTGAGGAAGAATGGGCCTCAGAGATTTATTTTTTTTTTTGGGGGGGGGGGAAGCTTAGTTGGAAAAACAGTTACATACAGGGGTCCTCAAATTTTGACTTGGCTTTCTAAGTAATATTATTTGTGTTTATCGAAAACTTGTATGTATGCTGCTTGTTGCCTTCAAAGAAGCCTCATGTAGAAAACAAAACAAAAGTTACATTTTTCTAATTCCTTGTGTCATGTGCAGGGCATTGGGGTGGTAGAAAGAGGGGTCCCCCCCCCCTTCCTGTTGAGAACTGCAAAATTTTAAAAAAACTGCCATAAATTTTGATTCACTATTGTTAAAAGTTGTACTGTTTGTGGTGTTAAAAAGTAATTGAAGCATATCACTCTAAAACAATGTAACCCTTTCAACCCATTCTTTAAATACTTTTTATTGTTAAAAGCCTATCAAAATAAAAAGGGTTTTGGCTGAAAGGACAGTATGGACAGAAAGAACAGTGTCTGACCACCTGGCAGGCGAGTCCAGGAAGTGCCATGGAGAAGGTCCTCTCTCATTTCCCCACCAAACAAGTTCAGAGTGGGGGTAGGATGATCTCAAGCTCCTGGAGTGGCTTATATAGGGAAATACGACCGGCCAGATTGCCTGCTCCTGAGCTGCTGCAAGTTGTGTTTGTGTTTTTTCAGTATTTTTTTAGGAGCCCCCAGTGGCGCAGTGGGTTGAATCCTTGTGACAGCAAGACTGCTGACCAATAGGTCAGCGGGTTGAGCTCCCTTTGTCAGCTCCATCTCCCCATGCGGGAACATGAGAGAAGCCTCTCAGACGGCCGATTCTCTCACACCAGAAGCGATTTGCAGTTTCTCAAGCCGCTCCCGACATGAAAAAGGGTCTTCTTTTTTTTGCCCTCTTCCTGATACCAGTGATGCTTTAAGTACTCCTCCAGAAGACTTAGTGAAAAGTTTTGTTAAAAGGAGCTTCTTTCTCAGAGGCTTTGTAAACTGAGGTATGCCTATAATTAACAGTATAGTGCTATGATTTTTTTTTTAGAAATGTCTTTTTCCTCCTTATTTAGGAGTGACAGCTGCTTCATCAAGATCATCTGATTTAATCAAACTAGCCCAGCAGTGCTGTTACCACAATAACCAGGGCATTGCTGTTCATGGAGTACGAGTTCTGACAAATATAGTTGCTTCCTGTCAGGAAAAAGGTAACTCGTGTCTGTGGCTGCACTATCATTAATGTTTGGTGTAATGTGCTCTTATTTCCTTTGAGAAGCCAAGAACCTCTGAAGTGTTATCTTAGCAGTTAAATCTGGGGGCTCAAACTCAAATTAACTTTTGTCACTTTTTCTTGCTAAGGTAATTTGCTCTGGTGATGAAAGTGAAACATGCCTTTTCAGCTCTACCAATATAAAGACACTTAGTTCTGGCACACTGATTTTAGTCAGAAAATATCGTGTATGGGCCTGCATCAAAGTTGACAATCACTTTAAGCCATTGCTCATCCTTTGAGGTTTAGTCAAAGTTGGTCGTTTAAGAAAACAAATGCAATTTTAAAATCCCTGCAGATTAAGCTGTTCAGTATTTGGGGAGGAAAGGAAACTGACAGCAATACTCTCATATTTTAATGTTAGACAGGGAGAAATATAGCTTTGTGTAAGTTATTATTCTTTTCCACACCAGTTTTTCAGCAGCCAGCTGAGTGCAGGAAATACTACCCAATCCTAAATGTGGTTTTATAGGTTTTGTGTTTTCTTAATCCTTGCTAGGAAAAAAAAAACCATAGCCTCCTTGTCCCCATGGCAACTGGGGGACTGTACAGAAGCCCTTGTATTGATCTGGAGGGAGTGATCACAGATCCTGTTCGGTTTAAGTCGAAAGGGTATAATAGAGTGAGACTACATTACTGAGAGCGCAAGGTTTAGGTTTAGTGGTGATATAGAGAAGGAAAAGGATATAGTAACTGAAAATATGAACAAAGAATGTGTCCTTGCATCCTTTTATCCTCAAATGGTGCGGTCTTGACTGCAGATGGTTCTTGGGCATATATATACTGCTGGGCATTATTTGTTCTCTTACTCCAGAAGGTCCTTCAAGGTTTTGAGAAAGGTTCCAATGCTTCCACTTCCCAAGACAGGGACAATGTAGAAGAATATTAAAAATATTTAAAGTTTAAATGCTGTTTATGTATCATGTTTATGGTTTAATGATTTTAATTTATAGTTCTATGTTAGGGTTTAGTTACTATGATTTTTGTTTTTACATGTATATTGGCATTGAATTTTTGCTGTTGGTATGTTGTAAACCGCCTTGAGTCCCCCCCCCCCCCCCCCCGGGGTGAGAAAGGCAGTTTACAAATATATAAATGAATAAATAAGGTGTATGCTTTAGCAGGATAAACCTTCTAGAAACTACAAATTTGGTACTCAAGGGTCCTGAGGGGTGAGCCTTCTTCCTTCTTCCACCTGAGAGAAGAGGAAGATTCCTACTTTCAGAGAGATAGCTTTTTATCCACATCTAGAATAACACAATTACCCTGCCTCTGTTTCCTTTTTTTTAGACTTAACTTAAGCAAAGTACAATAAAATATGGGCTTTATGTTATAAGAGATGTTTATGACAGATGAGAAGCCCACAAATACTTTCTATTTTACAATTGCAATTCTAAACATGACATTGTGTATCAGAACCGTCTTGCTGTGTTGGGTGACTATTCTGTCTCCGTAGGTACCCCATTCCTTCACTTTGATCCTGTAATGGAAGGGTTCACTCCTTGCAGAATAATAATGACGTTGAAGGGTTAATAAATATAATCAGAAAATAACTTCATGGATTAAAGTGTGTTCATTGATAAATCAGCAAAGGTGAGGCTGAAAGGCATATCACTGCCTGTGTAGGCAAGAGACATCTTGTTCTTTTCTCCCTATGACAGCTTGATGAACGAGGTGACCTTGCTCTCCAGTTTGGTGGCCAAATCAAACAACTGTTTTCTTTACATGACCAAAAAGGAGAACCATTTCAAGTAGAACTGAAAACATTTTATTTGAAATCTGTCCACAGCTGTGTTAAATCTGATGGGATTTGAATTTGTTTGTTTTTGAAATTTTTTCTGCCTTTTGCTGTGTTGTGGTAGTAAGGTGTGTCTTGTATTTCAGACTTCCAAAATAAATGAAGGTCAAAAGAACAGGTAGCTAATATTAAGACAGTATGGAATAACATGTAGATCTTGATCCTAGATCTCCTGCCATTGGAGCAAGATGCAGTCTTTGGCCTTGAATCTCTTCTTGTTCTTTGTAGTCAAGACAGCAGCCCAGGCACTCAAGCAACCTTAAAGGTAAATAATATTCTTGTTTTGTGTTGTTTTATCTCAGATACTTACATAATGGATTTTAGGTATTTACCACTGGGGATGCTTTGGGATTTGATTAAATTCTAGTAATAATCCTGTTTCACATTGAAAGTAGATGCGTATCTGAGCATTTCAGGCTGTACTCAGAACAAGGTCAGTACTGAAGATCTCAGCCAATCCTGAAAGTGGAACCTTAAAGAAGCATCAAGAGAAGATTTGACCTGATTTGGTTTGATTAAAATTTGAATTGACTCATCCACTACTGAAGGATAAAATTGCAAGGAAGTATCTCTCTCCTGTTCTTGTGCACTTTCTATCTTAATATTATAAAATCTTAGAGTTGAAAGGGAACACAGAGGTCATCTAGACCAACCGTTGCCATGCAGAAAGTAAGGCACTTCTGAAAGAAACCCACCTAACCGCTGTTTAAACACCACCAGATAGAAAATCCATCCCAAGACAATCTCTCTCACAAATAAAATTTTATTTCTAACGTTTAGGCAAAATCTCTTTTCTTCTAATTTGAATCCATTGGTTTGTATTCTAGTTCTTTTATAACCAAGTACTGATTTTGATGTAACACTAATCTATGATTTCACTCATGGATGGGGAGCTGTGGCCCTCCAGATTTTAATACATTTTAACTCTCATAATTTCCCATCATTAGCCAGAGTGAAAGATCGTGTTCAGAAATATTTAGAGGGCTGCATTTTCCCCCTTCTGTTTTAGCATCACCGATAGACTTGATCAACTCTATCCTTCTACCATGGCCACAAGAATGAAGTTATTTGTTTGTTTGTTTGTTTATTGGACTTATCTGTTACCTTTCTCCCAGAATGGGAGCCAAAGCAACTTCCATAATGATGATGATGATGATGATAATGATAATAATAATAATAAAAACATCAGACTTCATGGTTTGCTGTGAGTTTTCGGGTATGTATGGTCATGATCCAGAAGCGTTCTCTTCAGGAAACTAGGCAAGTGAGGTTTATATATCTGTGGAATGTCCAAGGTAGGAGAAAGAACTATTGTCTGTTGGAGGCAAGTGTGAATGTTGCAATTGTCCACCTTGATTAGCATTAAATGGCCTTGCAGCTCAAAGCCTGGCAGCTTCCTGCCTGGGGGCATCCTTGGTTGGGGGTGTTAGCTGGCTATGATTGTTTTTTTTCCTGGAATTACCCTCTTTTTTGAGTGCTGCTCTTTATTTACTGTCCTGGTTTCAGAGGTTTTTTTTAATACTTGTAACCAGATTTTGTTCATTTTTATGGTTTCCTCCTTTCTGTTGAAATTGTCCACATGTTTGTGGATTTCAGTGGCTTCTCTGTGTAATCTGACATGGTGCTTGTTAGAGTGGTCAAGCATTTCTGTGTTCTCAAATAACATGCTGTATCCAGGTTGGTTCATCGAGTGTTCTGCTATGGCTGATTTCTCTGGTTGAATTAGTCTGCAGTGCCTTTCATGTTCCTTGATTCATGTTTGAGAGCTGCGTTTGATGGTCCCTATATAGACTTGTCCACAGCTGTATGGTATTCTGTAGACTTCTGCAGAGGTGAGGGGATCCCTCTTGTCTTTTGCTGAACATAGCATTTGTTGGATTTTTGTAGATAGTTTGTAGGTTGTGTTTCTTCATCAGCTTACCTATGCAGTCAGTGGTTCCCTTGATGTATGCTAAGAAGATTTTTCCTCTGGGGGATCATTGTCTTTACGCTCATGGCTTGTTCTTGGTCTTGCAGCTCTTCTGATGTCTGTGGTGGAGTATCCATTGGCCTATAGAGCCCAGTTTAGGTGGTCCGGTTTACCTTGGAGGAGATGGGATTCGGAGATTCTTTTTGCAAGGTCTACCAGGGGTTTAACTGTGCTTCTTTTTTGACTTGGGTGATGTTTGGAGTTTTTATGTAGCCATACAGCCCAAAAAACTCACAGCAACCCCAGCCACGAAAGCCTTCAACAACACATCAGGCTTTATGTTCAGACTGGGACCTCTGGTTGAATAAAACTCTATTTTGTTGAACCAAGCCATGTTCATAAACCACAGTTTGACTTACTGTAACAAAGCATTGTTTAAACCAAGGACGAGTGACCTGTGTCCCTCTGGATCTTTTTGGACTGCAGCCCATAGTCTCTTTCACCATTGTCTCTGGTAACAAGGACCAATAATATCTAGAGAACCACAAATTACACACCCTGATCTTTGGAATGCAAAATGTTGGTTAACTCTAAACTAGAAAACCAGGATGTAGTCATTGTCTTCGCGTTAAGTAAATGGAGACGAGAAAGAGAAATTCAAGAGTCCGAGACTCATTAACATAGTCCTAAACATTAGCATTAGATCCAGATTGACTTTTCAGTTAATAGATAAGGAAAAATAGAAAGTTCAGAGAGTTCTGTATTGATTTTAAAAAATTGCAAGCCTTGATTATGTGATAGTATAATGTGCTTCATAATGTAGCTCCTTAGTAACCTGAATACTGTGACAGATGTTTGCACCTGTTGAAAGGTGACAGATGGAGAATGAATTTTGACAAAATGTTGCTTGTTCCAATGCAGAGAGCACTCACTTGCATGGTGAAGCTGGCCAAGTGTCGCCCCCATCTCAGCCAGTCCATTGTCGAGTCCTTGTTGACACAGCTGCACAGCACTCAGGACGCAGCCCGGATCCTCATTTGCCATTGCTTGGCAGCCATTGCTATGCAGTTGCCAGTTTTAGGGGATGGTATGCTGGGAGACTTGATGGATCTCTATAAAGTGATTGGACGGTCAGCTTCTGACAAACAGCAAGAGCTTTTGGTGAGAAACATTGATCCAGGATAATTGCTCTTGATAGCATCTGGGTCTGGGTGGAATCAGACTGAATAAACATTTAGCAAGCTACTTATGGAACAGGCTGTAACTTGACAGTTCATTTAGCAGTTTGCTCTCTTAGTAAATGGAGTGGAAAGCATTCCTTGGTAGCAAGTAAATGGCTTTTTACTGCCCGTTCTCCTCCTGAGGTCTTTTCTCCCTAGGAAAATGTCATGGAATATCATGAAGTTTACTGTTTATGTAGTCCCTATATTCTGGCTAGTTTATAATTGTAGGGGGGGGGGGGGAAATCAAGTGCTTGGTTGCAAGATTGTGGTTAAATAGAAATAGTGTGTGTAAAGAAGAAGGGGGATTGTTAGGAATTTATTAGTTCAGCACTAGAAAAGACCTATAAACCCATTCTGTGATAGTGAAAGAGAAAATATCTGTTTTGAGAAGTTTGTTCAGAAAAGAAGTTAAAGGCCTATCTACACTGCCATATGTTGCTGTTTGAAACTGTATTATAAGGTCAGTGTAGAGACCCATATAATACCATTTGACTGCACTGAACAGCATTATATGAGTCTATACTGATCATGGGGTCCCTGGTGGTGCAGCGGGTTAAACTGCTGAGCTGCTGAACTTGCAGACCGAAAGGTTGGTGGTTCGAATCCGGGGAGCAGAGTGAGCTCCTGCTGTTAGCCCAGCTCCTGCCAACCTAGCAGTTCAAAAACATGCAAATATGAGTAGATCGATAGATACCACTTTGGTGGGAAGGTAACGGTGCTCCATGCAGTCATTCTGGCCAAATGGCCTTGGAGGTGTCTATGGACAACACCGGCTCTTCAGCTTGGAACTAGAGATGAACACCACCCCCAAAGTCGGACACAACTAGACTTAATGTCAAGAGGAAACCTTTACCTTTATTATACTGACCATATAATGCAGTTTCAAACTGTATTATATGGAAATGTAGATGGGGCCAGGAAGGTAATGCTATAGTAGAATACTCTTCACAGAGAAAGTTAGCATAGGTGAAGATATAAGGTATATACCACAGATATAAAGTGCAGGGTTAACATGAAGAGGGGGTAGAATAGAAAGGGGAAATGCTACTGAAGAAGAAAGACCGAAGAAGTAAACGTATGGAGTTAATTTAAACAAATAAGTGTAAACTAATCTTGTAGCTGAAAGGAAGATGGTTAAGTTCACCACTTTGACATATCCTTCTCTATGATATCTACAAAGTGGGCCTTAGACACACGTTTATATTTAGGTAACAATGGAAAATGAAAAATTTCTAAGTTAAAACCAGAATAATTATTGAGGAAAATTAGAGTCCTGGTTTTCTGAATTCCTGTTTAATCCAGTGGGTGGCACATGTTTCACATGGACTCTATATTTGGCTTCAACACGCACAATTGGATGTATTAAATATACAACATCACTATCTCTTTTTTGGAATTAAAAATGCATAGGTCTTTATCATGTTTTCACTGTCAAGATTTTATTCCATATCTTTTCTGTAAATCAGTGTTTTCCTTAGAGTCACTATTAAAAGGGCCACATTTGCATGTGATTGTTCAGAGTGATGAAAGAGCCCCAAAACCTCCTGTTACTCCTCATTGTTAGCTATGCTGTTTAGTGCCAATTACTATTCCATTTTGATCATATGTTTACCCCCCTCCCACCCTTTGAAAGTTATTTCTCCATAACCCAGAATCTCATACCACAGTTTTTATCCACTTCACCTTTATATAAGGATTTATTGCTAGAAAAGGAAAAAAGTTTATCAATGGGGACAGCTCATGTCTTAAGACTTAGCTGTGTTAGTCTTCATCAATACACTATGGCCCCCAGATCCCACAGATATCTTTCAAGACACAAACACACACACACCATGGATACCTGAAACTATAGATAGTAGGCATGGGCAATCCATTGTTCTAAATGGTTGTAAGTACTTACAAAACTAGGGGGCGCTGGTGCTTTGCTTCTAAAGTGTTGCTAAAGTTCTGGTGGTGAAAATTTAAGAACACTAACAAAACTTTCAAAATTTCATTATTATTTCATTATTGGCTATTTTTATGACAGAACCAATTAGGAAATGCCATTTATAATGAAATTTTGAAAGTTTTGTTAGTGTTCTGAAATTTTCACCACCAGAACTTTAGCAACACTTTAGAAGCAAGGCACCAGCGCCCTTTAGTTTTGTAAGTACCTTAGAACCATTCAGAACCATGGATTGTCCATGCCTAATAGATAGTGAACTCTATATTTTGACTAAACATGTGTTATCCCCAAATGCCTTATTATTTGGACTGGAAAAACTTTGCGGAGTGGAAGGAGAGGAATATTGATATTGATTCCATGGATAAGGAGGTCATATTAAGGGATTTTGTAGCACCTATGAAACTGAGAGGGAATTGTTTGTAGCACAAGCTTTCATAAACTCAGTCAACTTCATCAAAGCCAACCTCATATTACCAAAGTTATACTATGAACTTTGTTTCTCTCACTCTCAAAGGTGCTTCAAGATCTCTTTGTACAATATTATACCTGATCAGCTTCATTCCTGCATAGATCCTGTGTTCTTTTATTTTTCATTCATGCTTGTCTGGTTAATTTTTTCTTTATCAGGTCTCTCTTGCTACAGTAATATTTGTTGCCAGTCAAAAGAGCTTATCCTCTGATGTGAAAACTGTTATCAAACAACAGCTTGAAAATGTCTCCAATGGATGGACAGCTTACAGGATAGCCAGGCAAGCTTCCAGAATGGTATGTGTGTGATCAGTGGTTTTCCCTATAAGCAAGACCGATAATTTGTAGTTAAAATTAATACTATATAGTAAAGGTAAAGATTTCCCCTTGACATTACGTCTAGTTGTGTCCGACTCGGGGGTGGTGCCCATCTCCATTTCTAAGCCGAAGATATAGCATCGTCTGTAGATGCCTCATAGGACATGTGGCCACTGGCATGACTGCATGGAGCACCGTTACCTTCCTACTGGAGTGGTAACTATTGATCTCCCCACTTTTGCATGTTTTTGAACTGCTAGGTTGGCAGGAGCTGGGCTAACAGTGGGAGCTCACCCTACCTCCCGGATTCAAACCGCCGACATGAAGGTGATATTTTTCAAGAAAACTCTGCCCTTTTCCTGTGATACAAAGGCTTGTATTTTTGCTGGAGAGGGATTCCTTGCACTATCTCAAGGCAAAATTAAATTTAAAATCGAGTTAAGACATTTGATTATGTGGAAAAATAAAACTGTTCTGAAGCCCAAAGCCTAGTATAAACTCTTATGAGTAGTGTAGCAAATCCAGCAGGATTTTTTCCCAGAACTCTGGAATATAGCATTGAGAGAATGTGGGAAGTTGAATACCATTGTACATCCCATGTTCTTAGCACCCTGCCAGTTGATTAGATTTGAAGTTCCCCACGTAAAAGAGGGGATGTGTTTTACTGGGACACCAAAATTGAGCCCAGATTGCAATTTTCCATTTGTTGCTAATTACTATCAAATCCACTGGTAGTGCAGCGGTTAAACTGCTAAGCTACTGAAACTTGCTGACTGAAAAGGTGGTGGTTTGAATCTGGGGAGTGGGGTGAACTCCCGCTGTTAGCCCCAGCTTCTGCCAAGCTTGCAGTTCGAAAACATGCAATTGTGAGTAGATCAATAGGTACTGGTCTGGCAGGAAAGTAATGGCACTCCATGCAGTCATGCCAGCTACATGACCTTGGAGGCATCTATGGACAACGCTGGCTCTTTGGCTTAGAAATCAAGATTAGTACCACCTCTCAGAGTCGGACATGTCTATACTTAATTTCAAGGGGAAATCTTTACTTTACAATCAAGTCAAATTTGATTTATGATGATCCTGTCAATTAGATAACTCTAAGTTGCCCTGTTATAATAGATCCCACAATCCCAAGGCTATAGATTCCTTGACTAGTCAGTCCATATATAATGGGGTCTTTCCTCTTTTCCTGAATCTTCTATCTTGCCATGCATTTTTGTATTTTCTAATGAGTCTCATCTTTTCATGATATGTCCAGATTTTGAGAGTTCAGACTTGATTTGCTCTAGGAACCATTCATTTCTCTTTGTAACAGTCCATGGTATCCATAGAATTCTTCACCAGCACCACATTTTACATGAGTTGGTTTTCTTCCTATCTGTCTTCACTGTTTAGCTTTCATAACCATACATGGAAATTGGCATAGATAATCCTTACTTTGGTATTCAGTGATTTATGGCTCTATACTTGATAGGTTCCCATTTACTGTAAGGAAAAAAATAAAATTAAACTGTAGCTCATGCCTGAGTATATTTTTGGAAACTTGTTTCCTTATATCTACATATCTCTTGTTCAGATCTTGTGTGGTTTGCTGCAGCCAATCAGAAACTTAAGATTTGGAACTGCTGCACTTCCTGCCTGTGCCTCAGGCTATAACCTTTCTCCATCAGAGAGAATGCATGTGCTGTTAAACTAGGATAATGAGAGAGGAGATGTGTTTTCCTTTGATCAACATGTACTGTCATACCAAGAATTTCAAGCCCCAGAGCTCCTTGGACCGGGAGAAACACCTGATGGGATGGGCAAAGCAAAGCACCATAAAACCGTGGAACCAGAAAACACTGCTTCTTGTTCTAGGGCACGCAGGCTCTTGATCAGGGGTCTAATTCTCAAAGTTTTGATGTCAGTTTGGACCACAGCGTGTCTGCATTATGTCAGCAACACCCAAAGTATTTGATGGTGCATGAACCAGTGTTGGTCTCCAAGCCATTGGCTGCTGGTCCCTGAAGAATTTACAGAAAGAAGGAAACCGTTATTGTCAGTGGGCACAAATATGTCAATCCCTCACACATTGGAGGGAAAACCCTGTTGGTCCTCCACAACAGATGGCATAAATAGCACTGCATTACAGGCTTGAATCAACCAAGCATGTGTGTCCTAAAATAAGAGTTAATAATAACATTTAGTCCTTAAACACTGCATTAGAACCTAATGAGCTATCTTCACTTATAGTTTGAAATGGGTTTTCTTAATACAACTAATTGTCAGTGAAGTGGATACGGCCTTACAGATTTTTTATATCCTGCTGACAACTGTGGCAACAACTTCACTCAGCAGAGATTGCAGGCACTCAACTGCAGGACAGGAACGTTTCAGTCCCCTGTTTCAGTCTTGCCTGCTGTGTGTAAAAGCATGTAAAATAAACTGACTTCAAGTGATGAATTCATGACTTTGCAATGAAGTGTGGGAAGAAGAAACATTATTGTTAATTGGCATAATGTTTAGAGCAAAATTTCTTAAACTGCGTTCTCCCAGATGTTTTGGACTTCAGCTCCCACAATTCCTTAAAATTGGTAAATTGGCTGGGATTTCTGGGAGCTGAAGTCCAAAACACCTGGAGGAGCAGTATTTGAGAAATACTGGTTTAGAGTCATATTGGCCTAATAGAATAAACAATTAGATATTGGTAAGACAGTCACTTAAGTTACAACCAAAAAGTTGCAAAACTTGTTGAATTCTCAGTCTGGGCTTTATTACTAAAGAATAGGGCAAGTATTCTTCAGAAATATCAAATATATTCCTGCAGTTTCAAAATTAAACTTTGTTGTGGCTCTTGAAGTTGAAAATATGGAATGAGAGATTATAGTTTGTGTACATGTATGGAGATGGCCTGTATGGGGTTCAGGAAACATTATTCTTGAACTTTGGATGGATTACTGTTCACATCACTTGCAGCCAGAATGGTGGCCATGGTGGCTAAACATTAAAAGATTGCGGTTTGGCATTGGTTGTTGTTGTGTGTCTTCAAGTCTGTTCTGATTTATGGAGATCCAAAGCGGGATTTTTCTTGCCTTCCTCTGACTGAGAGCGTGTGGCTTGTGTAAGATTACCCAGTGGGACTCCATGGTCAAGCAGAAAATCCAATCCTGATCTTCCAGTGTCCTAATCCAAAATTCAAGCCATTACAGTATATTGACTCATGGCGATGGTTAGTTGGAGCATATTTCTTAACAAATATAGGGCAGGGAGGAAGACACTCTGACCAAGTTTTAAAAACCTTGAGTTTATTCATTGCAAGATTGATTTTAACCTCCTCCCCTTTATTTCAGTCTGTATTCATTACTATTCTGTTGTTTTGGTAAATACAGAGAGGCTTGTGGTCTTTCAGTTACAATCTCTTGTTTCCGTTGTAGGGTAACCACGGCATGGCTAGAGAGCTCTATCAAAGCTTGCTGACTCAGGTTGCTTCGGAACACTTCTACTTTTGGCTGAACAGTTTGAAGGAGTTCTCCAATGCAGAGCAATGCTTAACTGGGCTGCAAGAGGATGATTACAGTTCAGCACTCTCTTGCATTGCTGAATCGCTAAAATCTTATCACAAAGGAATAGCATCCTTAACGGTGAGTGTCATTTTCCGTCCCAGCAGAAAAGTGAGGAACAGCCCATAGGTTTAGGTATCTTCTACCACTCTCTCAAAGAAGCAGGAAAAAGAAAAGACTTTTCAGCATTCAAAGATAGGGTAGCTGTCCTTACAAAGTCAGTCTTTTTATTACTTACTGCGCCAATAGACATGATTTTCTTTTACTCTGCTTCATTGTTGCATCTGCTCCAGCCCTTCCATATATTTTTCACCATTCTTCTCTTTACCTGTTCTTAGCTTTCTCTTCTTTTATAAAAGAAAGCACCTTCAGTCTCGCCCTCTAAACTTTTAAAAGCATCTCTGGCCTTCCCAGCATCTCTATCTCTCCGCTCCAAATCAGTTTCCCCATCTGTGGTGGGAGATCAGAAATCTCTACTGGGAGCTCAGAAAAAAGGAATGGGAGTATAGGAGTGAGGATGCTAATGCATCCAAGTGCTGTCACCTACCAACCAGAAATGGACCAGTGGTCAATAAGGGAAGTGGCTTTGGAGAGAATGATGAGAAAATGAGCATTCTCCACCTCAAGGAAAGGGCCCCCCAAACTAGCAGCGTGGTTCTGAGCTATTATATGCCAAGAAATTATCACTGCAGCAGATTCACTCATGCCAATGAGAGAATGAAAAGGTAAATAACTGCTCCTTCTCCCCTTCTTCAAGTCCAGTAGCATGCGGCTTTGCAGCCAACAGCGTAGATCACTTTATTGCCCAGGGATTATTAATTATTATTTTATTTACTCTATTTGTATCCCGCCTTTCTCTACCCGAAGGGGACTCAAGGGGGCTTTACATATGGCAACTATTCAATGCCTTTGGACAACAAACAGAATACACTTAAATTAAAATTGAAATTAAAATTAAAATTAAATGCACGTTAAAACATATAAAGACATATAAAACATTGTCTTCACTATTAAAATCAATCGTAATCCAGGGCCATTCCAAAGATCAGTTGTACATATTTTGAGACTAATATTGCACTATAGATTAGTCTCCAAAGGCTTGACCCCAGAGCCAGGTTTTCACTTTCCTTCTGAAGGCCAGGAGGGAGGGAGCTGCTCTAATATCAATGGGGAGGGTGTTCCACAGCCCCTCGGCCACCACTGAGAAGACTCTGTCTCTCATTCCCACCAGACGCGCCTGCAGCGGAGGCAGGACCAAGAGCAGGGTCTTCTCAGATGATCTTAATCGTGATGGTTCATAGGTTTAAGCTAGGTGGAGGGGCTAACCCAGTTGACATGGACATGTGGGGAGGGGAGGCCTTTTCTTCTGATACTAAGGATCATCATTAGGTCACCAGAAAGAGACCTGACAGAAAGAGAGGCCTTGGTTTCCCAGTCTGAGGTATCTCAGCCAGGTCACCAGCCAAGAAGTTTTTTTTAAAAAAACAAACCCCTGCCGTATCTTCCATTATTGTATCCATTCCAATCAGAGCCCTTTTCTCTAGGCACAAGAGTTGCCAAAGAAAATCCCAAACAGTAGTGCCAGTTTAAGACATGGGATCAACAAATCATTGCAACTTCTCTTCTGATGACTTCAGCCAGTCCTAGTGCTTTTCAGTTTCCAAACTTAGAGCCCAGACCACTTTCAATACCAGAGCAATACATATTTGTTTAAAGTCTAATAAGTGAGGAAACCCCGATCTGACTCAGACAAGGAGGTAAATTTCCCCCACTTCCATTTGTGACTCATTTTGATAAGCATTGCTAACATAGATTTGGGAACCTCTGAGAAAATCATGTCAAACTTGGTGGCAGATTTACATCATAATGGGTTAGTGGTACCTCTTGCCTCAGAGAAGAGCTGTCTTTCTAGGGGAGAAGAATGAGAATGAAGCTGAAATGTAATACCAAAAAAACCTTAGCCTTTGTTCCAAATAAGCATGCTACTGGGGTGCTTGGGACACACAAGAGGGCCTTCAAGCATAATATCAGTAATCAGGGAAGTTCTTCAGATACTGCTATCTCAGCCAGTCATGGTTTTTGTGGTCATCATCAGCACAAGGAGTTATCTTCAGAAAGAACTTGGAAGTCGGTATAGTAAAGGGTTAGCCTTAGCCTCAACTAGATACACTCCACAGTTGCAACCAATTCCAGGACCAGACACTTTTTAGCAATGATGTTATTTGTTTCAGCATTCAGCATATCTGCTTAGTAGTGTGGTTGTTAATAAACTGAGCAAAGGGACAGTAACTAATTTTACTCAAGCAGTCATGTCATTGGTAATTTAAATAGTTTATTCAAGTACTCGTATCAAGTAGAAATAACTAGTTTTGGGGAGGACTGTTCTGATGCCTGCATTATTATTATTTTATTTCAAAGTGGCACAGAGGAGGGCAAGTACGAGCAATACCAATCTTGGCTGCAATTTGAGCAGTTTCTGATTCCTCCTGTAATAACCTGCCAAGTGGCAAACTTCCTGTCTATAAAATAGCTTCCTTCTCTTGTTTACCACATTTAATCAAATGCTGCATTTGCTGAAGTGGAGCTATTTTCAGCATATAGGAAACCTTTAAGCAAGAGAAGCTAACTTTTCTTGTGACATTAGGAATATATTTATAAGGAGTTGTGTATACTTTATATTTTGGATGCATGAACAACACAATTTGCATATCATTGACATTTAATGCGCTGGAGGCTTAGTTTCAGCATCTTATATAACATTATTCTCTCATAATTCATTGCAAATGTGAGAAATGCCAAGTCTACCACTTTGCCGTGAAATGGCTTTAGGAAATAAGAGAGTATTGCATTTGGGCAATTGAAATTTGGGATCTAATTCCTTCTCATCCTAGAGTCTAAGAAGTGACCTTGAAGCTAGTCACAGTTTAACTGTCTCACAGGTTTGGTCTTGTGCCCTAACCTTGGAGGAAAAGTGAAATACTTAGGAAATTTAAAAATTGTAGTTCTCCACATTTGCAAGTTTAACTTCTGTGGATTTGGTGATTCATTGATTTGATTGGTAAGGTTTTTCAAAGCATGTCAAGGTCCCTGACACAATTCTATAGTCTGCTTCTGGAAGTTGAACGTAGAGTTGGACTGGAGGACCTAGAGTAGGTCTCTTCAAACTGTGGCCCTCCAGTGTTTTGGACTTCAGCACCCAGAATTCCTGACCATTGAACAAGCTGGCTAGGGCTTCTGGGAGCTGGAGGCATGTGACGTGTTTTTATGAAGCCTTGAAAAGACAGTCTTTTAATTTGTTACTCTCACTGGGCAAATAGTGATTTGACTGTTTTTTGTGTCTTTGGCTTTGCTCTTTGACTGTTTATTAGCTCAGTTCCCAGCATCAGCACAACTCTAGCAAATGCATTAATTGAGAAAACACTGCTGCAAAAAAATGAAAACAAAAAACAACAGAAAACAAGAAACAGAGCTATGTAGCTACATACCCAGAGAAGTCTACAACTACCTTAAAGATTCTGAGGTCAATCTTGAGTGAAAGGCTGGATATACATTCAAGAAATAAACTTAAATAAATCCTTAAGGGCTTCCTGACAATCCTTCGCAAATACACAGCACCACTATATTATTTATTTATTTATTTATTCCGCCCTTCTCATCAACAAGGGGACTCAGGGCAGATTACAATGCACATATACATGGCAAACATTCAATGTTGTTTTTATTGCTTTTGTGATGTCTTATACTGTTTAATGTTTTTTATCTATATTATGTTTTATGTATACTGATTCGTTGGAAACCGCCTTGAGTCGCCAATTGGCTGAGAAAGGTGGTATACAAATACAGTAAATAAATAAATAAATAAATAAATAAATAATGTCGTTTAGACATACAATGTATATAGTCAGAAAAAGGGGCAATTTAACATTCCAGCTTTTTCCGGCTTTATGAGGGTATGCTCAGTTCCGGCCTGGGGAGCTGCTGCTTCACCGTCCATTTGTGACACCGGGTCCTTTGATAGAGTACTTCCTCATTCTTCTGCACGCTTCTGGAAGGTTTTATGGTGTCGTAAATTAGTTAAATGAGCCTCCCCTCATAAAGTGGTACCTAAATTTCCTACTTGACAGATGCAGCTGTCTTTCAGGCTGCATAGGTCAACAGCAAGCTAGCCTATTAATGGTCAGGAGCTTACTCCGATCTGGGCTGACGTCGAACTCATGACCTCTCGGTCACTACTGATTTAATGCAGCTGGCTATTAACTAGCTGCACCAAAGCCCGGCCATAATGGTATGTATCCCACTCTTCTCTGTCCTTCAGACCTTCTGCACCTAATTACATATTGCTTAGGCTGTACACTGAAAAATGTATCATTTATTTTTCTTTTTGCTTGAGATAAGGCAGTGGCCACATTATATTATGTCAACAAAACATTTTTGGGAAAGTCTCAAACAGCCTTGGGCACTTGTGGAAATCCTTGGTCTTGTTGAACATTTTTGAAAATTTAACATCATGGTTGGTCTAGGCCCAATAGGGTTACATATACAAATTACTTCTGAACTATTGAAAGATGGGCATTTACTGAAAGATTTGCTTTCCATCCAATTATCTGCCTCCAAGTCATATTTCACCTATGCCTTATTCCTCAGGCTGCCAGCACCCCACTTAACCCTTTGAGCTTCCAGTGTGGATTTGTCAAACTCCGGATTGATCTTCTCCAGGCCTTTTCTCAGCTCATCTGCACCTGCAACAGCCTGAAGACTAGTCCACCACCTGCCATTGCCACAACAATTGCCATGGCCTCAGGTAGCGACCTCCAACGGTGTGGACGGATCTCCAACCAGGTAGGTCCTCTCCTCTGATTTTGCTGTCTTTGTGGTGTTCTAAGATACGGGAAGTCGCTGAATAGTTTATTAGCGGAATATGAGATTCCTTTTGCAGTCAATTGTTAGGATAGTAAAGGTCATCTGTACATATAATATTGATCTTACTATCTAGCTTTATAGTGGGATAACAGCAGGGAAGTAGCAATAATCCACAGGTGAAAGAAGTCTGGGTACACATGTAGACAAAAAAACAAAACAAATCACAATGTAAACAATGTTAATTATTTTCATTGACACCACTGTTGGAATGAGCTGTTTAAAGCAGTTATCTGTCTTTTCATGAAGCCTTTCCTTCTTTATATTTCACAAAGGTTCATACTGAAATAAATTGGCCAGGTTAAAGGCTAATTTTTATCCCCCTGATCTATTTATCTCCCTGTTACACTGGTTGATTTGCTAAAAGAATCCTAGCCAGTAGCTTTGTATTGATTTAAAATAAATAAAAATATCAGTGATAACCTATGTATTAGTTATTATATATTTGTGTTTAAATTCCCGTAGAACACTCCGAAATGTACAAAAATGATATATTGATATTGTATGCTGCTTCTCAGAGCATTCGGGGCGCAGCGTGTTAAACCGCTGAGCTGCTGAACTTACTGACCAGAAGGTTGGTGGTTCTAATCTGGGGAGTGGAGTGAGGTCCGCTGTTAGCCCAAGCTTCTGCCAACCTAGCAATTCAGAAACATGCAAATGTGAATAGATCAATAGGTACCGCTCCGGTGGGAAGGTAACGGCACTCCATGCAGTCATGCTGGCCACATGACCTAGGAGGCATCTATGGACAGCGCTGGCTCTTTGGCTTGGAAATGGAGATGAGCATCACATCCTAAAGTTGGACATGACTAGACTTAATGTCAATTGGAAACCTTTACCTTTACCCTGCAATTCAGTACACAAGGAAGAGTGGTAGTAACCATAACACAATCTTTAAAAATGCATGAACAAGTCCTGACATTTGAACAAATTAATAATAGAAGAAACAGGGCAGAATTTTTGAAAAGCACTTCAATCTCCAGATTACAAATCTCTGGCAGAGTTCAGTGGCATGCACCAGCCTTTTAAAGGCTAGAATAGGTCTAGTCAAGTATGGGGAGAATATTCTATAGAAGAAGGGAAAAAACCTGCTTCTAAGAAATACTTGAGAAATGCAGGTAGGTACAGGAATTGTTGGAAATGGTTCAGAAAGCAAGGCAAGACATGGATTGTATAGTAAGGACAGAAGCTTAAGAACAAATCAATAGAGAAGAGGAAACTAAACTTGGCAAGATTCAAAACAGAAGTACCTACGAAGAGAGCAAATTAATCTGAAACACAAACAGTGAGTTCTAACTGGATTCTGACCAGCCTGCTAAGAGCCTCTACTATGTCCATTTGTATGACTGGTGGAGATTGGAAATACAGAAGGCAGGGAAATTCAACAAGATTTAGGTGAGGCTGGAAAAGTGGAGTTATAGAGTCATTCCTCCCAGGACAGATGAGATGGTATCTACACCAGAGCCTTGCCAATTAGACTAGGGAACTGAAGACTTAAATCAGGGGTGCATGTGTGATCTTTTGTCTTTATGACCCAAAATTAGTTTTAGAAAATGGGCAGAGAGAGAATGGCATAGCGGAGAGTTGTAATAGCTTTTCTCCACTTTGTTCTGCAGTCTATCTAATGAGTCATGAGCAGTGATTTATTTTTCTCCGCCTGTACCTCTCTCCACCCAAACCACAGATGAAGCTCTCCATGGAAGAATTCCGCAACTTAGCTGCCAGATACGGAGATCTCTATCAATCATCCTTTGATGCAGACTCAGCAACTCTGAGGAATGTGGAGCTGTATCCTGCAGTTTAAAATGCCCTGTGATTTTCCTCAAAGGGATGTAGCTTCAAATGAAGGATTTATTAGGGAAGTTCAGGAGGGCACAGAACCTGGGGTTCAAACATAACATAGTTTTCACATACCAGTTCCCTTTTAAAAAGCAGAGTCAGATATTTTGTCAAATTCTTCTTACTAAATCAAATATTACTCTATCTAATTTGGCAAAGTCCACTCAATTCCAGCCATCAATTATTTATGGCTTTTTAAAGTGTCAGAGAGAGAGGATTTCCCCCATCATTCTCCCCAAGACTTTTCCCTTCTTTGTTCAAGGTATTCAACCTGAAACCTTTTTTCCATCACAAAAGAAGAATTTCATATGGAATTGGTTTTGGATTTTGCTTGGCAAAGAGCTATGTAAAAAACCCCAGCAAGAATCTGTTTACCTCTTCCACTTTTCTTTTTGTTTAAGAGGCTTATGTGAAAAACTTCAAAAAGTTATGGAACCCCTTGGAAGTTTCTGGGAGCTTAGTCCAGTGGTTCTCAACCTGCAAGTCCCCAGTTGTTTTGGCCTACAACACCCAGAAATCCTAGCCAGTTTACCAGCTGTAAGGATTTCTGGGAGTTGAAGACCAAAACATCTGGGAATTCACAGGTTGAGAACTACTACTGTAGTCCAAAAAGTAAGTTTTCCTAGTTCTGAACGAATGATCTACTGTCCTCTTTCTTTGGCACTGAGAGCTGTTACTGCACCTGAAGTACCAGTTGCATGCATGTGCACATGTTTGCTCCAGGCTGCAGCCAATGTTCCTAAACACATTCTCTGAACTATTCACCAGACCCTTTCAGGGTCTTTCACAGGTGATGAGAAACAACTTTACTTTCCCCTAGATCTCAGTTACAGCTTACACTGCTTTATCTGTGCATAACAAATGTGATTTTCCCTTCTTTTCTTTAATCTCCCATGACGTATGCAATATAAATCAAAGAGCCCAGAACTGACTAAATCTTACTGCCATGTGTGCATAGGGTAGTCAAGATGCTTGGCACCACATAACAGCATTGTTCTAACACTGAAAAACTATGGTCATCTTGCTGGTTCAGTTCAACTTCAATTTGTTACTGGGTCAGAAACAGGCAAATTGTGGTTAATTGAAATCACGTGTTGTCAAAGGCTTTCATGGCCAGAATCACTGGGTTGCTGTGAGTTTTCCGGACTGTATGGCCATGTTCCAGAAGCATTCTCTCCTGATGTTTCGTCCACATCTATGGCAGGCATCCTCGCAAGTTTCCAACAGACCTCACAACCTCTGAGGATGCCTGCTATATATGTGGGCAAAATGTCAGGAGAGAATGCTCCTGGAATTGAAATTATGTTCTTTGCAAATGAGTCATGATGAGAATCGACAGTTTTGTCTTGGATTGGTTCCGTAACCCATACTTTAAATTAATACAATTTGGGACAGTTTATAAGTCATAATAAACTGAAGTTAGTTTACAGCAGGAAGTAGAGCCTACCTTTGTTCTTTGCCCAACCGTGCCAGAGGGTAAGAGTGAAAGTAAACACTTGTATTGCTGAACTCAAATTCACAGTGAACTATCATCTCCCTGTCACCACCCTGTAATTAAGACCTTTAATTATAATAACTCATGGGTATTGCATTATGTACAATATGAAGCAGACTTCACATATTTTATGTGTTAACCTTTAACTTTACACCAGACAACAGCAGAGTTGCTTGTTGATATCACATGCAATTGAAGCCCTGATCTTAGATCCTGACTCTGCAAGGTAAGTGTGATGCAAACATACTTTCTTCAGCCCCTTATTACCAACATTTTTTCTAATGGCCATTTAACCAAATTCTTGCTCTTCATCTCAAAGGTGCTGCAAGATCTCTCTGCATATTGAATATTGTGTGATTTCCTCCTTAGCTGTTTCAGTTCCCTAAATGAACAAGATAATTAATCTCTTGTGCACTTTTATTCATATGGTTGCAGTTACACTGGGGATGTTGCCAATATAAGGCTAGCACTAATAAAATATCCCCTTGGGCCTGTTCTGATTTCTTCTGCTATAACAGGTGCTTGATCAGATCCTTTGAGATTAAAAACTGGGGAAAAAATATTGTGGCCTCATAACAGCTCACTTTAACATGGAAATCTCAAAATGTACCAACACACAAACTTCATAAAAGCCCTAAGAATTTAATGTCATGTAAATGAGCTTCAGAATCTCTACTTTCCTTTTCTTCGGTATTGCTGTGAAGAGGCAATCAAAATGTTAGCTTTCAATCACCTGCAGCTTGTTATTCACCCTGGTCTGAAGCTGATTAGAATAATAGATCATAAGAGTTGGAAGAGACCTCATGGGCCATCCAGTTCAATCCCCTGCCAAGAAACAGGGAAATCACATTCAAAGCACCCCCAACAGATGGCCATCTAGCCTCTGTTTAAAAGCCTCCAAAGAAGGAGCCTCCACCACACTCCAGTGCTGAACAGCTCTCACAGTTAGGAAGTTCTTCCTCATTAATTAATCCTAACTGTGGTTTAAAGGAGAAAATGGAGCCACCCCACTGCAACCCCAAATAATGCAGCCCCTACAATTTTTAGTTATAGAACTTTATTTTGTATACTAAAGTTCCATGTATTCCTTTCATCATTTCTTTATTTTGCCGTCGTCATATAATGTATCCCTCTGTTAGTCATATAACATCCCTACTCTTGGTTTGAATGCAGCCATAGTTTCTCTGATCTTGTAGAAGGGGGCCTAGTTCTTCTTTCCCCCCATTATTTTAACTGCACCTAATGTTATAATGGTTCTTTTTCTTTTTAAAATAGCTGAACTGTTGCATTCTGTCTGTCACTTCTCCTGTTTGCTTGTTTATTTATTTATTTGCAGCATTTATATGCCGCCCTTCTTGCCCCGAAGGGGACTCAGAGAGGCTTACAAGATATATTTTCATACAATATATTGTATTATTAGCATAGTACAATATCAGTATTATATATTTCTATATTGCACTATACCATTATATTGTAATATTATTAGTAATATTACATGTAATGTAAATATATAATTATTATTATAATATTGTATTATCATTTCTAGTATTATATTATATTATAATATTATAAATATTATATGTATATACAATATACTATATTATATTATTAGTAAAGACGAGATGGTTTGCTTCTTGTTTGCCCTTAATGGCCTGAGGAGTCTCACTTGTCATCCATTGAGGCTTTTCTTTCTTTTTAGCTGCAGATAGTGTCTTTTTGCAATGTTCCCTAATAATGTCCTTGGTTTCAATCCAAAGATTGATTGATTGATTGATTTAATATATCTCCCATCTTTCTCCTGGAATGATTCTTCTGGTTTCATCTACCCACCCACCATGTTTCTAATTTTTGCTGCTTTGCAGTGAGTTTGCAAATAGGACATATTTTTACACTGTAATTATATTGAGGCTTTATGTCCAGTTGAATGAAAAAAACAGGCTGATGGATGGATACATAGGATTGACATTGGCTTAATTTTCTCACCAGCCGTAGTTTGTATTTCCAATTATCCCTTTCCTGTGTCATCCTCAGGCCTACAAAATTCAGAGTATTTCTTCTCTCTCTTTCATTCTCATTCATATATATATACACTAACATACATATACAACATACATACATACAGTATGTGTACATTAATACATTTGGAGGAACAGAAGCAGCAGTGTTTTTATTCTGCTCTACAGTCCAAATGTTTCCCTTTTCTCCCAGGAAGGAGGTGAGAAAGGGAGGTTCTTGTGCTGTGTTACTAACAAGTTACAACTCACAATGGATGGATTTTGCAGAATTGACATTGTCCTTTTGCCAGCATAGCAAATACAATATAAACAGATGTCGTGCATGTGTCACTGCTGGGTTGTAGTTGTAAAACAGAACACACATGCTGTCTTTTAAGTAGTGCTTCTCTTGGATTCAGTTCATTGCTAAATGTGGTACACAAACAACTGCCATGCACATGTCTCCACATGTGTCCAGAGAGCAAGACACATATAGAGAAATCTTTATGGAAATATTACCATAGTTACTTGAATCTAGTGCTTACCTATTTTTGGCTAAATAACCTTGCCAAAATTGGGGTGCAAACTAATTTTGCATCATACAATAATCTTAGTGCTGAGCCAAAGCAAAAGGGGAAATTGCTCCTGGAGCTTTTCTTCAAGGGATGTCATGTCTAATTAAGTGGCCACGGCTCAGTGCTATGGGATCCTGGGATTTGTAGTTTGGTGAGGCATCTGCATTCTTTGGCAGAGAAGGCTCAAGATGTAAAGCTACAGCCCTCAAGATCCCATAGCATTACACCAAGGCAATTAAAGTGGATTCATTCTACAGCATAAATACACCCAAGGTTTTCTTTTCCATTGCTGGAAACTGTGGTGTTCTAACACTTTTGTTTATAATTAAGGAATTCTAAGTAGGCAGCAACAGTGATGCACAGCTTTTTTTGGCCAAATTACAAAGAGCACACTTTTTGCTGATGCACATTATGTTCAGGAGCTGCCATGAGTCCCCTTCGGGGTCGAGAAAGGCGGGATATAAATATAGTAAATAAATAATTATTTTGGTTTCAGGGTATTGAAAATTGAGATGCAAATTAGATTTGGTGGCGCATTTCAGGAAACATTAAAAGGACTGGGAATGTGTAAATTAAACATGTTGATCTGAATAGCGCAATTGATTTTATCATTATGTTAAAAGCTATGGTTCAGAAGATGTTTGTTACATTGTGGAAGCTGTTGAAGTAGGCTGTGCTGATTCCTTGAGATGTCATGTTTACCATAGATGTGGATACTGTTTATTTTCCACATACAGCAACATGTATTTGGTTTTTAGAGTCAATATTGTCCATAGAAAAATAAAAATCAAAGTTGCAAGTAAACTTTTAAGTTGATGTATTTAACAGCAAAAAACAACCAGTGATGTCCATTCCATGGACTTATTCAAACTTTCGGAGATCATGTCACTTCACTGTTTTCATGCCCTCCCCAGGGAAATCAGACAAGCATCCACCCTTATAACATTCAGGAAGGAACTGAAACCTTTGCTGTTTCAGCAGGCCTTTAATAATGACTAAAAGTATAAGCCATCCTATTGGACAGGATTTTTAATAGTTATTAGAACTGTAATTTATAGCCTGGATACTCTGGTCATAGGAATTACTAGTTTTAAATGGCCTTACATACTGGTTTTAGAGGGTTTTATAGTCTTTAAAATTATTTATTTATGTTTATAGTATTGTTCTATATTGTTTTATTAATTGATATGTGATTATTGTTTGTGTTATATTTATTGTATTTGTTTGTTTTGCTGTAAGCCATCCCAAGTCTGTGGAGAAGGGGGTAGGATATAAATAAAGATTATTATTATTATTATATTCATTAATGTGCAGAATAAGGAACTGTGTTTTAGAAATTCTTGTTCATTTGAGAGGTCAATTTTTATATTTATTATTTATTTACAGTATTTATATACCGCTTTTCTCACCCCTAGGGGGACTCAATTGTCCTATTTGAGTAAATTGTCCTATTTTAAGTGATCTAATGTAGAGCAATCATTTCCTTTCCATCCTCTTGCTATTATTATGCAAGGTGGCACACCTAGAAAAAAAAAGATAGGTCCTTGCAGATAACATGAGGGTCTTCCTCCAGGAGCAAACCAAGAATGGGCAACTTTGAAGTCGATGAACAGACTCAGAAGTGGAATGGGCAGATCAAAAGACAACCTGGCAAAATGGCACCACCTAATAATATTTTTTTAATACCACTATTTATTCTGTCTTTTCTTCCAACCAGGAGGATTAAAGTGGTGTGTAGAAATACCCAAGGCTCTGATGGCAGGTTCGAGAAGATATACATTGGCATTAATTTCTTTTTTAGCTTTCAGGAATATGGTTCTGCAGGAATGGCGCATGCTACAAGCGAATATGAAAGAAGAATGATGTCCGTATTCAGTCACGTGTTGGAGGAAGTGGAATCACTGAACAGAAAATATACCCCTGTGTCGTACATGGCAAGTAATAGCTGTCCTGCCTTCAAGGCTTCTAAATACTGGTCTTGTACATTTCCTTATGTCAAGAAGTCAGATCTGCTGGTTTTTCATGACAGAATGGCTTTTTAATGTCCAGAAAGAAAGTGATTTCTTTTGTTCTGAGAGTGTATTAGTTTTTATGACTTGGATTTCATATTGGCAGCGTAACTTTAGAAGTGACAAATCAGAAGTAATCTGCAATTCATTTCCTGAAACTGTACGAAGGTAGAGAGCAGTGCTTGGCCCTTTGCATTGAACTGATTCACAAATATTTACTCAGGTGTAATCCAGAATTCACTGAGCAAAATGTGCTGCTATGATGGCTGCCAAGCAGGAACCATCTGTGGAAGCTCGCTAAACACCATCTTGAGTTTACTTGTTAAAGGTGATGGTGTTTCAGTATTACTTTTGACCAGGGCAGAGTGTCCCTTATTGAGCCCGGTCATTGAAGAACGCACATGCCATTGGCTTTAACTCCAATGCAAGGTGGAGAATAATGTTCTTTTGTTTGAGTGAGCTTATTCTACTGCCTTGTCTTGGAACTAGGGCTTCCAGTGTTGATTTCTATTTGCTCTCTTTGAAAACAAAACAGGATTTTGGTAACTTTTGTACACTTTGAGCACAGAAACAGGCAAATTTTGTAGTCATGTGAATGTCTGCAGAAAAATTAAAATAGTGCTTGAGCACAAGCATGCAATGTAGCAAAGCATCCTATAAGTAGGCTTTTCCATTGGCATCTGGTTGCCCAGAATGAGAAGTTTCATACTAAACTTGATAGGCCATTGGTGTTATCTAGAAGTCTGGATCATGTGATTTTAATGTTTATATTAGATGTTTTAATTCTATGCCTTCATATTTAAATGTTTATTTTTTAGGTTAATGGTCTTACTGATTTTAATGCATGGTTATATGTTCATTGTTTAGATTTTATATGTATGTTAGGCATTGAATTTTGCCATTATGTTGTAAACTATTTCAAGTGCCCCCCCTGAGATGAGCAAAGCGGTATAGAAATACAGTAAGTAAACAAATAATAAATTATGTTCATTTCCTCTGGCCACTAGAGTCACAGGAGCACTCCTCACCACATATTGCATGACTGTTCTCCGAAAAGTTTTAGAATTTCCTCCAAGTTTCCTGTTCAGTTTTTTTCACTTTCTAAGAACACCTGATGTTACTTCACTCCTTGTCAACCCTTCCTTTTGGACTGCCATGTGTGGCTGCACATTTGCCTCTTGATGATGTCAGACCCCCACGAAATATTTAAAAATCCCAGAAATCAGCTTTTACTTTTTTGTCCTGTAATTTAATGATAACATTACATACCTAGGAAAAGTTCAGAGGAAAGAACAATATTGGGCTATCTCCCAAATTATCTGAAAGCTGTACCGGAAGGCAACTGGATTTACTGGGGAGCTTTGCAATCTCGGTATCTTCCATAATCTTCATGGTGGTTTGTCTTAGTTTTTTAAGTGCCAGCAACTGTGGCGATAACCCCTAAAATGTGTGCTGCTTCCTATCCCTGCAATAAAAAGGATTAAGTCTGATCTGACTTGGCATTGTTTTGTTCCAGCACACGGCTTGTCTATGCAGCGCAGTCATTGCCTTGCTGAAAGTTCCCTTGTCGTTTCAGAGGTATTTTTTCCAGAAGCTGCAGTCAACTAGCATTAAGGTAAGCTGTGCTCGCACTAGATTTGAACTACAGTTAAAGAAAATAAATTATACTTCAAAATCCATGTAGTGACAGGCAGGTGAAAGAGTAGGAAAACTAGTGATCCAACTGTCTAGTTACCGGGTTGCTGTGAGTTTTCCAGGCTGTATGGCCATGTTCTAGAAGCATTCTCTCCTGAGGGTATCCTTGGGGGTTGTGAGCTCTGTTTATAAATCTGTGGAATGTCCAGGGTGGGAGAAAGAACTCTTGTCTGTTTGAGGCAAGTGCGAATGCTGCAATTGATCACCTTGATTAGCATTGAATAGACTTGCAGCTTCAAGGCTCGGCTGGTTCCTGCCTGGGGGAATCCTTTTTTGGGAGGTGATTAACTGGCCCTGGTTATTTCTTGTCTGGAATTCCCATTTTGAATGTTTTTTATTTACTGTCCTGATTTTAGAGGTTTTTTAAAATACTGATAACCAGATTTTGTTCATTTTCATGATTTCCTCCTTTTTGTTCAAATTGTCCACATGCTTGTAGATTTCAATGGTTTCTCTGTGTAGTCTGACATGGTAGTTGTTAGAGTGGTCCAGGATTTCTGTGTTCTCAAATAATATGCTGTGTCCAGGTTCATCAATTGCAGCATACACACTTGCCTCAAACAGACAAGAGTTCTTTCTCCCACCCTGGACTTTCCACAGATAAAAAACCCCACTTTCTTTGTTTCCAACAAACTTCACAACCTCTAAGGATGCCTGTCATAGATGTGGGTGAAACATCAGGAAAGCTTCTGGAACGTGGCCATGCAGCCCAGAAAACTCACAGCAACTCAGTAATTCTGGCCATGAAAGCCTTCGACGCCACATTGAACATATTTAGTTCCTTATTGTCTGCAAGTGAATATGTTACCATGATATCTTCCTGATTCATAACTAAAGGAAGGGGATCTTGAGCTATAAAACTATTTTAAAAACAAACCTGAAGCAACTGTTCCAAGCTATTAGCATCCAGAAATAATATCCATTACATTTTATTATCTTCCGTGCAGATATGTTAATTCAAAACTTGTACCTAGTTGTAACTTCTTCCTCACATGAATTTCTCTTTGCAAAGAATATGTGAAGGAGCAATTCTGTCCTTGCCTATGAAGTGCAGCCTGCTACTCCTATGAGGGAACTACATCAGTTTTCTGACAGGTGTGTGGAAGATTGTGTCTTGCACTTCCACTGCCATTTAAGTTCTCATTGCTTTTCAAAACACTTACTTCGTCTGGAAGAAACATATTGCCCAGCCATCTTGATTCTGTAAGACATGGAAGGATAGTGGCGACAAACCTATTGTGTTCTTACAGCCTAGCAATATTACTCTAGCTGTATTGTGCCAGTTCACAGCAAGGGTTGAACAAAACAGGGTATGCATATGTTTTGCCATATGGGGCAGGGAGCAGCATGGGGAGAAGGAGCATTTCCGTTGGATTAACTCTGTACCGCTGCTCTAAACAGGTTTGGATAGCAACAGACACACCCTTCGATTATTTTCTATAGTTTTTCTTTATTTTTCTTCTGGCTTTTTTAAGACTGGGGAAATTAATGGCCATAAGCAATAACCCCATGCAGCTTTTTTCCTCTTAGATGGAAACTATTGTGGCTGGTTGGCTGGACTTTCATAGAGCTAGGTGCTTGATGATACAGCATTCATGGGGATTGCAAAGGAGGTGGGCAAGAGTAGAAAAAGAAGATGGAGCTGAAAACTGGACAAATGACTAAGTAGTAAAGTGAAGTAGTAATATGTATTCTCGAAGGCAACCTCACAACCTCTGAGGATGCTTGCCACAGATGCAGGCGAAACGTCAGGAGAGAATGCTTCTAGAACATGACCATACAACCCGAAAAACTTATCACTGGTCTACACAACCCCCACTATAATGGGCCCTCCTCCACAAATAATCTGTCTCTCTTTTATCTCACCCGAGTTTTTAATTAGTTTTAATTAGTTTTTATTTTAATCATTACATGTAGTCTGCCCATTGTCATTGTGATTGTGCTTATTGTAATTTTATATTGTTATGTATTCACATGTTTTATGTAATTATGATGTTTATTGTTCATGTTTTCGGTATTTATTTATTTATTTATTTATTTACGCCATTTCTACCCCGCCCTTCTCACCCCCGAGGGGGGACTCAGGGTAGCTAACACAGGCAGTAATTCAATGCCAACAGTATCAATAACAACAATATAACCCAACAATATAAAATCCTATTACATAACAATAACAGTGATATTAAATAAATTACATAATCACATAGACCAACTCTATTGTAATTTGTTGTTTGGGCTTGGCCTCATGTAAGCCAGTCCGAGTCCCCATCGGGGAGATGGTGGTGGGGTATAAATAAAGTTTTTTATTATTACAACAACCTGAAGTAGTAATAGGTGTAGTTGAAGTTCTGCCTGAATGCCTCCCTGATAGGAATTTTCCCCTCTTTCCCCCATGAAATTGTCCTTCAGTCTCCTAGCAAATAGTCAGATGTTAAAATCATTCATAGAATCATAGAATTGGAAGAGACCACACGGACCATCTAGTCCAATCCCCTGCCATGCAGGAAAAGCACAATCAAAGTATCCCTGACAGATTGCCATCCAACCTCTATTTAATAATTTCCAAGGAAGGAGCATCCACCACAATCTGAGGCAAAGAGTTCGACTGTTGCACAGCTCGTACAGTCAGGAAATTCTTCCTATTGATCAGGTGGAATCTCTTTTCCTGTAATTTTAACCCATTGCTCTGTGTCCTAGTATCACGGGCAGCAGAAAACAAACCTGCTCTCTCTTCCTTATGACACCCTTTCACATATTTTACATGGCAATCATGTCTCCTCCCAACTTCTCAAATCCAGAAATCTTCACATTCCATTATAATTGCTTCCCCCTTTCTGTATTAAACAATGTTTTGGCAACTGAAGGGAAATTTAATTTGGGAGGAGAATTCTTATTTGGGATCAATGCTATAATTTTGCTGCCCTCCCAAAGTGACACCCATCTATATAAATAAAAATGTATTGTTCATTAGTGGGATTAACGTAAGTCAAAAAACACTGGACAAATTGACCTCAGATTTGGACACAATATACCAATCAGGCCAACAAGTGACCATCACTCATAAAAACACTGAAAAACACAGCAAAAGAGATTTAAAAAGCAAAAAAAAAAAACACCCCAAAATTACATTACAACGCATGCACAAAACCACACACACACACATACATACATATACACACACGCACGCAAACACACATATACACATATACACAGACTGGGACACAGCAACACGTGGCAGGGGATGGCTAGTAACTCATAATTAAGAAGAAAAATAATGTTGGTGTTGCACAAAAGTAATATTCAAGTTGTATAGGTGTATGATGTACAGATGTGCTCATTTCTACAGTCATATTTCTGAAAGAAATGCCTGAAGGGAGTCTGTGCTCATTGTTCATTTCCACTTAATGCTGGTCACTTCAAAACTTTGGTGGCATTACCAAGCTGGGTGGAGCCTGTGAATTTTTACCTTTTTTACGCAATTAAATTTGATGGTTTGACATATTTTGATACTCATTAATGTACTCTTTAAACTCTTGTGGTCTATTTTATTGCTCGATTTTTCCTGTCCTGTTTTAATGGTTGGTTTTATTGACTGTCTGTTTGGTTCAACACTGCTTCAAATGCTATTATGCCTTTAGCCTCCTATCCTTCCTATAAAGTAGTTAGGCTTCTAAATAAATAGAAAGATCTTCTATACTAATTAATATTGAAAAGAACCAGTCTATCTATGCACAGTGGTACCAGATTGCATATTTTCTTAGTTGCTTGAATCTAAAGATTCATGTTTTTGATTTGCACATGTCACATACAGATACTACAGTTGTGTGGTGATTCTGACTGTACAGAAGATATACTGTGTTCAAGTGCTGTATTATGAAGAAACAGAAATTAAATTCTCAGATAATGCCTTGAATATGTATTGTCGAAGGCGTTCATGGCTGGAATCACTGGGTTGTTGTGTGTTTTCTGGCTGTTTAGCCATGTTCCAGAAGCATTCTCTCCTGACATTTTGCCTGCATCTATGGCAGGCATCCTCAGAGGGTGTGAGACCTCGCAACCTCTGAGGATGGCTGCCATAGATGGAGGCAAAATGTCAGGAGAGAATGCTTCTGGAACATGGCCATCCATCCTGGAAAACACAACAACTCAATGCCTTGAATAGTTTTCTTATAATCATAGAGTTGTGGATTGTAGCAGGATGTCATTGGTGTGTAATAACAAACAGGACAACCTTACTCTTAGACTTATAGATATTTAAAAGATGCGGATTAAATACATTCAATTTATGGAATATGTGTATTTTATGTTTTGATTGAGCGCTAATCTGGTTGGGAACAGCTGCACTACATTTTCTCTTTGGAGCAGGCATACCAAGTTTCGGACTCCCTTCTTTTAATCAGTTGACTGTGTAAATAACAGCTGAGTTAATGTGTTTGAAGTTGCTGAAGTATATATACTTAACAGCTGTTGGAGTAAAAAGTTAAGGGTTCTTAACAAGCAAGAGGGCTTACCAGAAGATTGCAGATTGTTGCAACATTCATGCCCAGTGCACTTTCCTCCAGTTGGGATGACTAGAGTTACTTTCATATACAATTATAGCAATGTATGAATTGTTCTTCTCTGTCTTTATTCCAGGGTATTGCTTTAAGGCAGTGGTTCTCATCCAGTTTACCAGCTGTTAGGATTTCTGGGAGTTGAAGGCCAAAACATCTGGGGACCCACAGGTTGAGAACCACTGCTTTATGGCCCCAAACATGGACAGAGCAAGCTGCATAATGCACACAAGTGTAAACACGCACCATTGTCCCTGGTGGTTAGGTTAAAAAGGCCACTGCAAGTATGATGTGCCTCTGAATGCTACAACTTTGCTCAGGGAGTAAACTGTGGATATGGGTCATTTGCACCCCACTGCTACAGAGAGTATATATCTATGCCCACAAAGATTGTGGGCAGACAGCATGCGTACCCCCACCCCCTTCTTGGCAATCTCCTCTCCACTCCCATGCATTCTGGACTAACAAACCTTTCCCTTTTTAAAACACAGCTGGCTAGAAACCCTGTCTTTTAAAAGTTAAATGAACTATCTCATGCTTAGATAGTAGATGTAAGATGTTTTCATTGCTCACTGTTTCACAAATACAGCAGAATTAAGTGGAAAACTACTATAACGTGGAAACATTCCAGGTTGCAAATCAGGGAAGCAGTTGTGGAATAATCACAGTCCTTTAAAAATACTTTCTGCATTTCATAAATGTAGCCATGTATTGTTCTCTTGACCTAATCACCTGTGGCCAATTTGTACTAGCACAAACATTAATGAAAAAATCAAGAGCACTAAAAACACAGGAGACCTTATAGAGTATAGACCCATGGCTCCCATCCTGTTGTCCGTGGACCGCCAGTGGTCTCCAAGAACTAAAATATGGTCCATGGCCTCAATGTTACTGCACCGTTGCAATGAAAGCAACTAGTCTCGCGAATCCCTCTTACAGTGCTGAAGCTTATTAAATATGGTTTTCTATGGGCAAGCAGATGGTGACTACTGGATAGCATATGTTCAGTATCAGAAACTAGAGCTGATGTGGTCTATCCAATGCAATTTTCTGAATCGGCACCCTAAATAACCAAACTGAATCTAAAGTTGACCAAAAACTGATTCTAATCCTTTTGGTACTAACGTTGGAGAGTGGTCCCTGGTAAAAAAAAAAAAAAAAAAAAAAAGGTTGGGAACCACTGGTATAGACAATCCTGTTGTACAATCATATAATATAAGTCACTTTTGTTAACAAAATGGGTGATTCAGTGACAAGGCAGATACATCATGGAATACTTTAAAAAGTTGCATACAGTTAGTGAAATTAATTCTCATTTCACTTATCTTAATTCTTATATGGAGAAGTACAGTGGAAAGTCAGATGAATGCAGGTAGATTTTGAACCAGTCAGATCAGTTTGCGAATGAGCATCTGTTTCCTTGAATGAAATGTAATATTTTAAAAAGAAACAAACAACTTATTAAATATGAATCTTGATCTGTTTCAGCTTGCTTTGTCCCCATCTCCACGTAACCCTGCTGAACCTATTGTTGTTCAGAATAACCAACAACTGGCCTTAAAAGTAGAAGGAGTGGTTCAGCACGGCTCCAAACCAGGGCTTTTCCGCAAAATTCAATCTATCTGCCTAAATGTGTCTTCGACACTGCAGACCAAATCTGGGCAAGACTACAAGGTAAGATGAAGAATAGAGTCATAAATTGTCCATAGTTATGCTGTCTGAAATGCATGAGAATATGGATCTCTGATCTTCTTTAACTTGTTGGCTAGCAAGATTTTTCTTCCTTTGTTTTACTGTGTGTGCAAGCTTCTCTGGGAATGTTGCATCATTGGAAAGTCAAACTCTTGAATAGGAGTTGATGTAGATGCTGCAGATCACATTTATTTACTTCATTTCTTCCCTGCCTTTCTTGACCCTGAAGGGGACTCAAGGCAGCTCACATATCTGACAAAACTTCAATGCCACACAGGCAGACAGTAAAACACATCTCATCAAAATATAAACAATCTAAGTAAAGAAACAATTTAAACACATATCAATCAATCAAACAGATTGAAAACCATATAAAATACCAAGTCATGATCTCATGTCCAATCTTCATGGGAAATGCCCCCCCCCCCCCCCCGGACCCAGTATATTATTTACTTGGGAGAAGGAATGCATCTTGGAAGTAAGGGCTGATGCAACAGATAATTCTTTTCTTCAGTTGCTGTTTTGGCAGTGCTGCTGAAATGTCCTAGCATTGTCCTCTGCTGAGATCACACAGCTGTGTTGCAATGGGAAACAAATGTATTCCATTGAGAGAACGCTGATCCCTTGTCATGACCAGTTGGTGGTTCCCAAACGCTGGGTTTTAGATATAGACACTGACAGCTGAGCAGTTTTTGATAATTGCATTTTGGCTAAATGGAAGATGTAGCATATCGCTGTATGTAATCCTTTTCAGGAAATTGTAATGTTGTCTGAGCAACCAACATCCTGTGTGGCAACTGAAGTCTTCTTTAGAGACACATTGTAAGTTATTGTCCTGATGTTTCATATTTCAGATGCCCCTTGATGGTTTGACAAATGAGATGGAGCAGATGGTTGAGCCCCACAATGATTACTTCAGCACACAGTTCCTCTTGAACTTCATCCTTGTTGGCACTCATTGTATCACAGTGGAGTCTTCTGTTAGAGATCTCAATGGCATTATATGGAAGACGGGGCCCAAAACCACTCTGTTGATTAAGTCACTTGAAGATCCGTACTCACAGCAAATCCGACTTCAGCAGCAGCAAGGACAACAGTCATCACAGCCACCACAGCTGCCCCAGTCTCAGCCGCGAACGGCATATTCCCGCTTTTAGCAAGTTAGAGGCATTCCATTTATCTTGATGCTGTCATTGACGCCTCAAGATGTCTGCCTTTCTTTTTTTAAGGGCAACACATTTTGTTACATTCAAACACTCACACTCCTTGTTTTTCTTAGGCCCAGTTCTCACCTGTAAAATAGAGAGTGATTCTGCATAGAACCAGAACTATCTCCATGTGGCAAACTAGTTGGAGGGATGGTTTGCCACAGAGTTCCAGCGGAGTTCCACTATGTCACTTAACTTGCGGTTTAGACTGTTGTGGGGGAAATTGCAAAAACTGAATAAAAGCTTAGTTGTATTTTTAAACAAGATTCTTGTGACCGTTCTCATGTGGAGAGACATGGATTGGAGAGGACTGAATCTACCTGGAAATTGGATTGCTGTGAGTTTTCCGGGCTGTATGGCCATATCCTAGAAGCATTCTCTTCTAAGGTTTTGTCCATATCTATGGCAGGCATCCTCGGAAGTTACCTGCAACAGATGTGGGTGAAACGTCAAGAGAGAATGCTTCTAGGACATGGCCATACAGCCTGGAAAACTCACAGCAGCTTGGTGATTCCGGCCTTTGACAACACTACCTGAAAATGTTGGCTTCACCACATAAATATCTGATCCTACCACGGTGAAATGTATGTTTGAAATGATGTGATGAAATCTTGTCACATTGTGTAATTCAACCAATCACCTGGGCTTGGGATAGCGTTTTCAATCTACCTCACAAAAATCTCCTATGAAATGGTGCTGTAATGAACTTTCCCCATCCGTATATCACTAGTGAGAGCTCCCCCTTGGAAAATAGTGAGTCACCAGGGATGTCTGAGAGAACTGTCTGGTTTACATGCTGCATACTGCCTTTTTGAGCCATTAAGTGAGCACTTCTGGAGCAGCATGAATTCTGATGCTACATTGGAGCCCTCAGTTCAGGTGAAGATTTATGTGTATGTCAAACTCAGGCTGTTCTCAGTGTTACACAATGCCTCTGCAAATGTAGAAGGTTTGGTACAAATACCCAGACATCCTCTCTGCATAACTGTAAATAATCCCATTAAATGTTGTCGAGCTAAAAAAAGGATAGCATATCCTTCCAGTGATTGAGAATAGTGTCCTTGTATGCTTCTAAATCTTATGGCTACACCCTTCACTTGCTTTATATAACAAAAATATTTAGGGGTATCCATGTTTATATAACAATGCTATGGAAATGCCAGCTGAAAAACAAGATGATCTAGTTTTACAGGAAAGGACATTTTAGGCCATGGGAGCGGTTTCCCATCTCTAAAGGAAATAAAAGCCCAAATTGGTTTCATCTCTAAAGGGTGGGAAAGCTTTGTGTTAGACAAATTAAAAAGTTGGTATATAAAATTTGGATAATAAAGGGCACATACACCCATACTGTTAGCCGGTGCTTTTGAGAGAAGGAACTCTTTGGAGCTATAGAACACCAGAACCAATTGGCACCTTTCAGCAGATATGGACTCTAACTCCAACCATCCTCTAACCAGTTGGGAAGACATTTCTAAAGTAAAACAATGATTACATAGACTTGCACACTTTGCCTACACACTATAATCTAAAGGGGATGTACTTTATGGTGGATTTCTCAGTAATCTCATACAGGGGCCCCTATAAGGCCTTGAAAAGGGGTGGATGGGTAATCTGTCTCTGCTACTTTAAGAATTGACTAATAGATGTAAAGGTGTGGTTCCCAACCTGTGGTCTGTAGACCACCAGTGGTCTGCAAGAACTATAATATGGTCCACAGCCTCAACATTACTACACCGTTGCAATGAGAGAACTGGTCTCATGAAACTCTCTTATAGTGCTGAGTGTTAACAAAATCCAAGGAAGGATAACAACAAAGTCCAATCAATTTTTTCTTGTCTTCATTTTTATGCCTCTTCCTGGGATTATTTGCAGTGCTGATTCAGAAAATTACATTGGATAGACCACGTCAGCTTTAGATTATTAAATATGGTTTTCTGTGGGCAAGCAGATGATGACTACTGGATGGCATATGTTCTGTATCAGAAACTAGAGTTGATGTGGTCTTCCCAATGCAGTTTTCTGAATCAGCACCCCAAGTAACCAAACCAAATCTAAAATTGACCAAAAACTGATTCGTAATCCTTTTTATACTAATGTTGGACAGTGGTCCCTGGTCAAAAAAAGGTTGGGAACCACTGGTGTAAAGAGAACATCGGTCGGCCTTCATTACTGAAGAGGACATATACAATACTTTAATTCAGTCTCTCAAACTCTGCTCCTCCAGGTGTTTTGGACTTTCATTCCCAGAAACCCCAAACAGCTTACCCAGCTTACCAGCTGTTAGGAATTGTGGGAGCTGAAGTCCAAAACATCTGAAGAAGCAGACTCTAAGAAACACTGCTTTAATGATTTACTAGTGATGTGTTGCACCTACGCAGGAAGAAATTGACATTTGCTTTCTGTTACTGAATGACCAGTGGCCCTTGTTTTCAATTGCCAACAAATTACTTAGTTATTAAGGAAGATGAAGAGTGGGGCGGGAGTTCCCATTCAAAATGCTTTGGAGGGGACCTGGTGGCTAGCACATCTGGAAAGAGCAACATATTCTAGCTGGAGTTTATTTTTTTACATTTAGAAAGCCTACTTGGATTGTTTTCATTACTTTAATTGTTCAGCAGATTTAATCTTTGTTACGTATAGAATATTCTAATAAACCATTTGTTTACCATTTGAAACTGGTGGACAAAACTACATTCTTGTGAAGAAAAATGTGTTGCAATCAGTTAATCTTCAACAGTTGATATGTCACTATGAGGAAGCAGTTCACTTTTTCTATCCACATCACGCAAATTAATTTATGAATAATGAATAACTGAGTGTTAAATGAGTGACGTCTCATCAGACCTGGACATCTCCTATGCAGATGTGCTGTCTCTTTTCATCTTCCTTCATTTGTTGACAACTCTGGCTTACACTGACATAGATAAAACTAGGCCCAAGGATTCTCTCTATTGCCATTCCAGAGGCATTTGCTGGAATTGTGTATTTGATCAATCTTTACCTGAGGGCTGAATGAACACGCTATTCCCCTATAATCGGCTTTACTCTGTTCCTAAACTTGGATCCCATAGGAACAGGTCATTTACTTACTGCAAACCATTGCTCATTGGTAAGACTACTCTGGGGGAGTACTGCTAGTATTCTATTGCACTTACAGCAATTTCCATGGGTAAACCTCCAAGGAGAATACAAAACTTCATGCAGTTCTGCTGATCCATATCTAGATCATACAGACACATACATGTACCGTTTATTTTATTTCATATCAAAAGCATTGCATAAATTAGTATAAAACGGATTAAAATAGAAGGAGTACAAGCGGCAAAATATCTTCTGTCCAAAAATGGGCAACTGCAACTGCATTGTCTGTAGCCTCCAAAAATTCTTCCTCTACATGAGGCAGGGCATAGTGGACAAGCATACAGATGTGGAGTTGTCTGTTCTCCACAGTGACACAAAGTGGAGGATTCTTTTAGGTAGTGCCATTTTGCCCGGTTGTCTTTTGAGCTGCCCACTCCACTTCTGATTTTGTTCAGGGACTTCCTAGTTTCCCATTCTTGGTTTGCCCCTGGGGGCAGACCTTCAGGGGGGACATCCAAGTGGGATTTCCTGGTTTAGCTGCCCAGAGAGATACTCTTGTTGCTGGGAGAACATTATGAGGAGTGGTGGTTCTCATGAAGCTTTTCCTTGATTTGAATCTACTGGGAGGAGGCTGATAGCCATGCAGTGGATGACTTTCCCAGTGTTCAACCTTATTTATTTATTTATTTATTTATTTATTTGCAGTATTTATACCCCCAGGGGTCTCAGAGCAGTTTACAATGCACATGTACATGGCAGACATTCAATGCCATAGACATGCAACATATATAAACAGACACACAGGCAATTTAACATTCAAGCTTTCTGGCTTCATGATGGTATGCTCGATTCTGGCCACAGGGGGAGCTGCCGCTTCACCATCCACTTGTGACACCGAGTCGATGGAGCACTTCCTCATTCTTATGCACGCTGCTGGAAGGTTTTATGGTGTCGAAAATTAGTTAAATTATCCTCTCCGCATAAAGTGGTACTTAAATTTTCTACTTGACAGATACAACTGTCTTTCAAGCTGCATAGGCCAACAGCAAGCTTGACTATTAATGGTCGGGAGCTTATTCCGACCTGAGCTGGCTTCGAACTCATGACCTCTTGGTCAGTAGTGATTTAATGCAGCTGGCTACTACTTAGCTGTGCCACAGCCCAGTCCTAACAAATGGGCCATTGTGGTAATATAATTTATCTCACATTTAAAATTGCTTTTAAACGTGTACAATAGTATATTACAATAATGGCCCATTTGTTAGGATCCAACATCACTACAGCTGGAAATTAAATTTCAAGCATTGCTGATTGGTGAGCGTCTAAAAGAACAGAATTCATAATGAAAAAATGATCTTAGTATTTTTTATCTTTATGTAGTTGCTCTCTTCCATTTTTAAAAAAATTCAAGTGGGGCTGATGCAAGTAGGCTAAATTATAACTAGCTCTTTCCTCTCCTTTCTCATTTATTATGTAGACCACTTCCGTTTTTACATGTTTCACCTATTTAAAGTGTGCGTAATAGTTCATTTTAGGCCCCAAAATTATGAACAGTTATTTGAAGAAATGATCATTGCATATCCAGGGAATTCTTTGTAAAAGCAGAATTCAAAGATCCAAAGCAGCAAATGACAGACCGGATCTATACTACCATATCATGCTGTTTGAAGAGCAGTGTAGACTCTTATAATGCAATTCAGTGCAGTTCAAACTGCATTATTTGACAGTGTAGATCCAGCCACATTTTGCCTCAAAACTGTATTTGCTTAGGCTGCTTTCCAGATGTTAATGGACAGTTTCCAATCCCCTAAGTTCATCTCAGTCATTTAAAGAGCGGATACCTTCAAATATCAGCATTAAGCATCTGGAAAGCAGCCTCAGTAAACACAAGAGTTTATGAAGTCACAGCCTTCTCAATATATACTTCCTCAGACCTACATATTCTGGAGCAAAATGCAGCAGCTAGACTGATGTCAACTATACATTCTAGATATCATTTAACACTGCTCCTGTAAGCTCACTTCAAGATGTTGGTTTTGATCTACAAAGTCTTAAAGGACTTCGGCTAGTATATCTGAAAGATTACCTCCTCCCATTTGAGGCTATCTGAAATTTGAGATCTTCAAAAAGGTGATGTTATGTGTCCCAGCACCTTGTGGAATTAGATTGGTTGATACAGGTAACAGAATTTCCTCTATAGCAGCACCTCACCTATGGAACTATCTGCCCAAGGAAGTTAGGTTGACTCTGGATGCAACTTCCCTAGATCCAGGGAAGTAGTGCTACCTCACTATTCTGCCTTGGTCAGACCACACCTGGAATCACACCCTGTCCAATTCTGGACACCACCATTGAAGGGATATGTTGAGCTGGAATGTGTCCAGAAGAGAGAGACGCAAAAGGATCAAGAGTCTGGAGAACAAGCCCTATGAGGAGCAGCTTAAAAAGCTGGGCATGTTTAGGCTGCAGAAGAGAAGGCTGAGAGGAGACATGATGAGGGCCATGCATAAACATCTGAGGGGAAGTCATAGGTAGGAGGGGACAAGCTTGTTTTCAGTTGCCTTGGAGGCTAGGATGCAGAATAATGACTTCAAACTACAGGAAAGGAGATTCCACCTGAACCTTAGGAAAAACTTCCTAACTATGAGAGCCATTCAGCAGTGGAACTCTCTACCCCGGAGTGTGGTGAAGGCTCCTCTTTGGAGGCTTTGAAACAGAGACTGGATGGCCATCTGTTGAAGGCACTTTGAATTCAATTTTGCTGCTTCTTGGCAGGGTGTTGGACTGGATGACCCACAAGGGCTCTTCCAACTCTATGATTCTATGATCTACATTATAGAATAAATGCAATCTGACACTACTTTAATTGCCCTGATTCAGTGCTACAGAATCTTGGGATTTGTAGTTTGGTACGGCACCAGCACTGTTTGGAAAGGAAGATCACAATGCTCAGGACTCTATTACATGGAGCCATGGCAGTTAAAGTGGTGTCAAGCTGCATTAATTCTACAGTGTAGATGCACTTTGTCTCTTTTGGTTGGTTCTGGCAGCCAACCCAAATATAAAGTGTTTAAAAATACTGTTTTCATTGTTTCAAAACTGAATTCTAGGGTTATTTTTAGACTGCTTTTAGAATATTTTAATGTTTATATCTTGGTCATGTTTTAATTGGCTTTTATTTGTTTACGGCCTTGGGAGCCCTTGTGGCAATACAGGAATAATTTAAATGAATGAATGAATACTTTGTAATTATTTCTGAGAGAGAGTGCACTATAAATTACCATTCATGGATTTCATTTCTTCCTTTCACCCGCTTGTTTGGCAATGTGTATGCATGCCCTCTCCTCTCTCTTGATCCCCCCTTGCCAAGAAGGCGATGCTTGCTGGCATCTCAGACCGGAAGGAGCATCTATTTCTACATGGAGGCCTCCTGGCGTGGAGCTGGGTTTTGTAACCACATCTACCTTTGGGCTAAGCATGACGTGACTCTAATTCAAGGGGTTTCTCTTCCCCTCTAAAGAGCATGAATGGTGTTCTTCGAAGGGGAAGAGAACAGCTGTGCCCAGATAGCCGCTTCCCTTCAGGGCTGTTTCGAGTTTAGTGCTAAACTCCGTCATCTGTGGAAGTTTCTCCCCAGGGAAGAGTGGCCTGGTGGTTCTACTGGGACATCGAGGTGATGGGAAAATTCCCTGAAGTCTTTTGCAGCTATGATGTCAACCATCTATTTTGGTCTCTTGCTGTGTGTAATGTCAAGATTGCATTTTGCTTACATAACAAGCCAGCTTTCATGAGTTTCATGATGCTCATGTGTGTTTATCCTATTTACCCAAATGTAATGCTTGCCATTTTTGGCTACACTGCCTTGCCAAAATTAGGGTGGATAGTAGGCAAAGGACATTAAATACAGGCGTGACCGACTCTGCGTAGTGGTGCTCATCTCCATTTCTAGGCCGAAGTGTCAGTGTTGTCCATACATTAAAAATATGTCCATACATTAAAATTCACCAAGTTGAAATCGTCATCCAAATCAGTCCACTGTGGTCAAATAAAGTCTTGTTGTTGTTCATTCGTTCAGTCGTCTCCGACTCTTCGTGACCTCGTGGACCAGCCCACGCCAGAGCTCCCTGTCGGCCGCCACCACCCCCAGCTCCTTCAAGGTCAGTCCAGTCACTTCAATAAAGTCTTATCTTCACAAATAAATTGGTCTATTCTGCAAATGCTTGATCCCATAGCCAGGATTTAAGTTTATTCCGGAAGGTGAGGAGGGAGGGGGCATATCTACCCTCATTAGGGAGGGAGTTCCACAGTCGAGGGGGCCACCACAGAGAAGGCCCTGTCTCTCGTCCCCACAAACACAACTGTGATGACAGTGGGACCGAGAGCAGGGCCTTCCCGGATGATCTTAAGGTCCTTGGTGGTCCATAGAGTAAACTGGGCCAGAACTGTTTAGGGCTTTATAGGTTAAAACCAGCACTTTGAATTGTGCACGGAAGCTAATAGGCAGCCAATGGAGCTGGTGTAACAAGGGAGTTGTATGCTCCCTGTACCCTGCTCCTGTGAGCAACTTGGCTGCCAATCATTGGACTAGCTGGAGCTTCCACGTAGTATTCAGAGGCAACCCCACATAGAGTGCATTGCAGTAGTCTATTCGGGATGTAACAGAGAGTGGACCACCATGGCCAAGTCAGTCCTCCCAAGATAAGGATGCAGCTGGTGCATAAGTTTTATTTATTTATTTATTTATTTACTTTACTTTACTTTACTTCTATACCGCTATTCTCAGCCCGGAGGCGACTCACAGCGGTTCACAACACACAGGAAACAGCAAAGTTCAGTACACCAATATAAAAACAGTTAACAACCTAATCAATACACAGTTAGTACACAAATTACTATAATAACCAATCACTAGCATCTCATCACTAAAAACACGATCCAGATTCGTCATCCATTGTTCCATTCCTATGTCATTACCAGTCATTGCACTAATTATTCGAACGCCTGCTGAAATAACCAGGTCTTTACTTTTTTGCGGAATACCATTAGAGATGGTGCTAATCTAATGTGTGTGGGAAGGGTGTTCCACAGCCGGGGAGCCACCACCGAGAAAGCCCTATCTCTCGTCCCCGCCAGCCGTGCTTGTGAAGCTGGCGGGATCGAGAGCAGGGCCTCCCCAGAAGATCTCAAAGTCCTGGTGGGTTCATAGGCCGAGATGCGGTCAGAAAGGTAGCTTGGGCCGGAACCGTTTAGGGCTTTAAAGGTCAACGCCAGCACTTTGAATTGAGCCCGGTAGCAAATCGGTAGCCAGTGGAGTTGGCGCAACAGGGGGGTTGTATGCTCCCTGCGTTCCGCTCCTGTTAGAATCATGGCTGCCGAGCGTTGGACTAGTTGAAGCTTCCGAGCCGTCTTCAAAGGCAACCCCACGTAGAGAGCGTTGCAGTAGTCTAGGCGGGATGTAACCAGAGCGTGGACTACCGTTGCCAAGTCAGACTTCCCAAGACACGGGCGCAGCTGGCGCACAAGTTTTAACTGTGCAAATGCTCCCCTGGTCACCGCTGAAACCTGGGATTCCAGGCTCAGCGATGAGTCCAGGGTCACACCCAAGCTGCGAACCTGCGTCTTCAGGGGGAGTGCGACCCCATCCAACACAGGCTGTAACCCTATACCCTGTTCGGCCTTGCGACTGACCAGGAGAAGCTTCCGAGCCGTCTTCAAAGGCAATCCCACATAGAGAGCGTTGCAGTAGTCTAGGTGGGATGTAACCAGAGCGTAGACTACCGTGGCCAAGTCAGACTTCCCAAGATACGGGCGCAGCTGGTATCTGCACAGTACCCCGAAACTCCGGATGATCTCTCCCAGCGGCTTCATGTAGATGTTAAACAACATGGGACACAGAATTGAACCCTGTGGAACCCCACAAGACAACGGTTGTGGGGTTGAACAGGTGTCTTCCAGCAACACCTTCTGGGATCGGCCCTCTAGGAATGACCGGAGCCACTGTAAAACAGTGCCTCCAAGTCCCATCCCCGTGAGGCGTTCCAGAAGGATACCGTGGTCGACGGTATCGAAGGCCGCTGAGAGGTCCAGCAGCACCAACAGGGACACACTCCCCCTGTCGAGCTACCAGCGCAGATCATCCACTAAGGCGACCAAGGCTGTCTCGGTACCATGTCCCGGTCTGAAACCAGACTGTGCCGAATCCAGATAATCCGTGTCTACCAAGAATACCTGGAGTTGTGAGGCCACCACGCGTTCCAGGACTTTGCCCAAAAAGGGGAGATTGGACACTGGCCGAAAGTTGTCAAATTTAGTGGGGTCCAGTGATGGTTTTTTCAACAGCGGTTTTATTATAGCTTGTTTTAAGCTTGCTGGAATTTTGCCTTCCCGAAGGGAGGCATTCACCACCACCTTCACCCACTCAGCCAATCCCCCTCTGGCCTCCTTTAGAAGCCAGGATGGGCAGGGGTCTAGGATGGACGTGGTAGGCCTCATTCCTCCAAGTATCTTGTCCACATCCTCGAGTTTCACCAATTGAAAAGAATCCATCAAAATAGGACAAGCAGGTGCTCGTGTTACATCCTCAGAGACTGCTTTTAACGTGGTATCCAGACCAGAGCGGATCAAAGCGACTTTGTCTGCAAAGAACTGAGCAAAAGCTTCACAGCGAGAGGCTGAATTGTCAGGGTTCCCACCTTGACAATTATACAAAAGCTCCCCTGGCCACCGTCGAAACCTGGGGTTCCAGGCTCAGCAATGAGTCCAAGGTCACTCCCAAGCTGCAAACCTGCACCTTCAGGGGGAGTGTAACCCTATGCTCTGTTCAGCCTTTCGACTGACCAGGACAACCCTCTGACTACTCAAAACAGCTCAGCTGGATGGTTCTTTGCAGACACAATATTATAAATATTTCAGTGCGGCTTCTATTGCCACAGCATATACCCTTAGATAGAGACAGAAGGGCCATCCAACTGAACCCCATGGCATGTTGGAACACAGCACTGGATATGGGGGTCATATTGTATTCACTTCTATGGGACAAAAAGAGCAGACAGTTTGGGGCAAGCCCAGGAAGCGCATTCAGTGTACTGTGTGGTGTAATGTAAAATAAACCATGTGTAGTTCACGTTTTATCAGCCCACACACTGCCGTGCCAGAGAAATAAAAATATGCCATGCAGGTGAACAGTAAGTAAAAGTAGTTTTCTCTTCTTATCTCGGGCAAGATGGATGGATGGGATCCTTGAAGTGACTGGATTGACCTTGGAGGAGCTGGGGGTGGTGATGACCGACAGGGAGCTCTGGCGTGGACTGGTCCATGAAGTCATGAAGAGTCGGAAATGACTGAACGAATGAACAACAACATCTTCTTAGTTCAGAGAAAGATGTGTACAATATGATCAGTTGCATCAACTCACATAATGTCCTTTTATGAGAGATTTTAAATGGTCTTTCTTTATTCATGTGGAGAAACTCCTTCTAGCAGTTCATGAAGCAAGAGTACACTTCAAACTGTCTATGTCTTTCTCTGCTTCACTCTTCTTCTCTGCACTTGCATAGCTCAAGTCTGAACAAAAATGTAATAGTATCCAAAAGTCCCAGGCTGAGTCATCTCCCCAGGCATTGCCTGACCAATCAGCTTCATGCATCTTATTTTACAGTTGACACCCACACATTCACTGATTCCTTGCGTGCTCCAACATTTGCTCTTCTCTGTTCGAACCCAACATCTCTTCCACCTGCAACAGTGACCTTATGTTAGAGCTGGCCCTGCTGATATAAGGCAGCTTCCTCTGCCTGTTTTCCAGGTCCTTCAATACTTAGCAAATCATAACAGCAGGTGACTCGGTAAGCAATTGATGTTGAGCACTTGTGGTTAGAATTTTGCTTCCTTTTTGAAAAAAACAAAGCCAAGATTTTGATGTCCCTTCATAGGCTCCTGCCAGATCGCAAATGAATTTCTTACTGTGTGTCAGGATGGCTTCCTTATCCTAGTTAGTACCATTTCATCTCCGCTGCTGAAAAAGGATGCCAACTGTCATTCTAAATTTAATTTGCCAGGAGTGCTTGTTATCTCTGGCATATTTTCCATGCAGCCTGTTGGCTATGTTTCCTAAGCAGAGATTGTGGAGCAGCAGCTTTCGGAACCAGTCAGAAGCAGATCTTGTAAAACTTACTCTTTGGCATGACATCTCCAGCGGAGTCATTGATCCACTTTTGATCCAATATGGGCTCTCTAGTATTTTCTAGACCCTCCGGCATGATTCTATGGTATTCTTGATCTGGAAATCCTTCAGTCGGGTTTGCTATTATTTGCAGTTTTGTGCATCCACACAAAATCTGCACAAAAACAACACTTATTTATATTGAATCAACAGAAAGCAAGGGTATCACTATTTCAGGTATGGGCAAACTTTGGCCCTCCAGGTGTTTTGGACTTCAACTTCCACCATTCCTAACATCCGATAGGCTGTTAGGAATGGTGGGAATTGAAGTCCAAAACACCTGGAGGGCCAAAGTTTGCCCATGTCTGCACTATCTCAACCACTCATGCAGACAATTTTGGAGTATTTTGTAATTTAGAATTCAGGGTATGGGACGCTTAATCTCTATTCTACAATACACATAGAGTCTCATTGTAGCCATAAAACATCCTACAGCTCTGTGGGAAAGTATGGAGTTTGTTAATTTTTAATGCAGGGAGATCAAAGTTCAGTGCCAAGAGATTACAAAATCAGAGAAAGTCAGACTGAATACACAAGATATTATGTAAAGTATGGTTACTTTACTGCCTATTAAATAAATTACCTCTTACTGATTCAGCCATTTGTTTTGGTTCCTAGAAAGAATTCCAAGACACACAAGCAGGACAGACGCTGTCCGTAACCAAAGCAGCACCAAGAGGAACAACAAAGCTCAATAAAACTTGAGACTTATTCAAAACATCTCAGGTGTGTTTATACCCACCTATGATAATGGCAGTCAACTCTCCATCTTTGCTGAGGCTATAAGTGTATGATCTCTGTAAATGTGGGAAGAAATATTTATCTGAGTGAACAGCTCTCTAGGAATCTCTATGTACTTCTGCATATCTCTATAGTTGAGTTCAGCTGGAGAACTCAGACAATCTTAGTGAGATGTTTTCTCCAGGAATCTCTAGATCAGGCATGGGTAAACTTCAGCCCCCAGGTATTTTGGACTTCAACTCCCACAATTCTTAGCAGCTCACCAGAATTGTGGGAGTTGAAGTCCAAGACATCTGGAGGGCCAAAGTTTGCCCATGCCTGCTCTAGATTCTTTAGCATGACTCTAAGGGCAACCTCCAGTACAAATCAACCATACAGTTGCAATTGAGGACCTAGAACAGTGGTTCTCAACCTGAGGGTCCCCAAATGTTTTGGCCTTCAACTCCCAGAAATCCTAACAGCTGGTAAACTGGCTGGAATTTCTGGGAGTTGTAGGCCAAAACACCTGGGGACCCACAGGTTGCGAGCCACTGACCTAGAAGCGACTTGCAGTTTCTCAAGTTGCTCCTGACATGAAAAAAATGTTATTATTCCTATTTTTATTGATGGTTTTAGCTCAATAATTTTGCCTTGTAAGGAGCACTATTAAATTTCTTTCTGTAGCATATCTGTTTCCAAATCTGAAGTCCAAGTCAAACTAAAGATAAAGAAGAGAGTGCAATGATGGTCTTGAACTTGACCTTTAACACTTCACAATTGAACAGCAGACTGAACAGGCCAAGCTGGGCCAGCTGATCACAGTTCTGTCCATTCTTGGGGAATAATATTGTACTTCAAATTACGTATAGCAACAAGAGCCAGCATGGTGTAATAGTTTGGGTGTTGGAGTAGAACTATTGGGAGACCAGGGTGTTAATTCCCACTAGGCTATGGAAACCCACTTATGTCCACATATGGCTCTTTGTGCATGCACATTGCTGCAAATCTCTATCCCCTTTTGTCCTTTCAAAACCCAGTGGGTTTCTATGGTCAAAGAGGGATTCAAATCCAGGACTCCATAGTCATAGTCAAAGATTGAAATCTCAATGGCTCTGACAAATGAAGTTGATGTATTTAATATTTTTCATTTTCTTACTTTTTTGGATTGTGACCATTTTAACACAAGAGCTCTAGTGGAAGGCAGAGGGGATTGAGGGAGTAAACAATGGGGATGACCACTCAAAAATTGCACTCACACATGAGATCACTGAGTTGATTCAGTTAAATCCTGTACTCAGGAGAGAACAATGGAGGCCAATTGAGCGAGTAAGTTGTTTGGAAACAGTCCTCAGCCCACAACAGCGATGAGCACACAGACAAAGAACGCACATTGAGTGTTAAGAAGTGGAGAGAACAACTATAGTTGGAGATCTATATCTCTATAGTTAATTCCTCTGACTCATTTCCTTGAGTGTTTCCTTTCTGTCTCTGCTGGGATCTAACAAGACAGCCCTTCTTGGAAACAAACGTTCAGAGACAAAGTAAAGTAGTCCTTCTCTTCTGTAAACAGTGGGATATAATTTCAGCTGATATAGTGTGGCAAGGGGAGCTTTGACTGCATTTGGCACAGATTGTTGCCAAGCCAAAACTGATTTAGCCAACAGCTGGCCATTGGTGCAGGAAGCGCTTGGAATTCAGTTGGCATGGTTTTCAAAGTGCCGTTTGGGAGATGAGAAAATGTGACCAGCTGAATGTAAATGTATAAAATGTATGGAGATGCACACCCATATTAATCCCGGTGTCGGTCATCCCTGTTTCCATGTGTTGGATGAGCTGTTGCGTCCTTGTATACCCTTCCTGCAGCTGCTCTCGTTTGCTTGATCTGCTACAGTCACGCTTCCACATTTGCAGATTTGACTTTTGTGGATTTGATTATTCCCGAATTTGGTTAAAATGTATTCAGCCCTCCAGTGTGGCTCTATGGTCACCTAGCACTGGAATCTGACCACAGAGTCACACTAGAGGATATACAGATGATTAGAAATGATACTTCTCTAGTCATCTGTAGGTCCTCGAGGTCAATTCTATGGTCAAATTCAGGTGGAAGTTTACCATAAGTCACACTGGAAAACCTAGAAATTCCTAGAAAGGTATTATCTCGGGTAAAAAAAATAGAGACATAAATGGGATGCTATGGGTTTTCTGGAATATGTGGCAGGCATCCTCAGAGATTGTGAAGTCAGATCTCACAACCTCTGAGGATGCCTGCCACAAAACTGTCGATTCTCATCATGATTCATTTACAAAGAACATAATTTCAATTCCAGAAGCATTCTCTCCTGACATTTAGCCCACATCTATGGCAGGCATCCTCAAAGGTTGTGAGGTCTGTTGGAAACTGTGAGAATGCCTGCCATAGATGTGGATGAGACGTCAGAAGAAAATGCTTCTGGAACATGGCCATACAGTCCGGAAAACTCACAGCAACCCCATGAAAGCCTTTGACAACATAGAGAAAAGAGATATTTGTGGTATTTCACTCTCATGGGAATGTGAATGTGGAAGGCTGACGGTATATCGGGCCCCGAGCTTGAAAAAAATATGCTTCTTAATTTACAGTAGTGGTCATGATGGCTTCCTGCAGAACTCTTTGGGCTACAATTTAAAAAAAACTTCTCCAAGCTGTGGTTGGACAAGACTGTTCTAGGTGATTTTTGAAGGGGTGTGTGTTTTTTGAGCTAAATCAAGTAGAAATGCCAAAGTGGCTCAGAGGGCACCTGAATATCAAGAATATGTTTGCACCATTTCGTCCAGTCTAATAAGTACAGTGGAGATTATTTTTCTGGCTCATCATTCTAAACTGGCACCAAGAGAAACTTCCCCAAAAGTGCAAAAAGTAGTTTCAGATGAGCACTTTTGTCAGGACTCTGGAGGAGGAAGAGGTGGAAGGAGGAGAAGACAGTCTGACTCCACCACACATCATCCGCGAGGCAGCTGAGGTTTCCTCTTTGTTATTTTCTTTACAAAAACATACGGGTTATTTGCATACATATAATCAATACCATCCCAATTTACTGGGAAAACAGGTTGACCCACGCCTTTTAGCTGCTTGAGGCACTGCAACAAAACACTCCCACCTAACCCAAAATCAAATTGCATTGACCCAAGCTAGACAGGTTATTGTGGCACCTGAGACAGAAAATCTCAAGTTTCTTCCTCTACCCTGGTAGTCAAATTACAATAAGAAAAAAAAATCAAAAGAGTCAATCCTTGGCATGTCATTCGAAAGTATTTCTTGGGACCTCCCAGAATTTGTAACACTTACTTCCTATATTTCAAATAGAGGGAGAAAACGTGGTGGAAGTGACAGACTTTGTATTTCTAGGTGCAAAGATTACTACAGATGCAGACTGCAGTCAGGAAATCAGAAGACGTTTATTTCTTTGGAGGAGAGCAATGACCAATCTCGATAAAATAGTGAAGAGACATCACACTGGCAACGAAGATCCGCATAGTTAAAGCAATTATATTCCCCATAGTCACCTATGGATGTGAGAGCTGGATCATAAGGAAGGCTGAGCAAAGGAAGATAGATGCTTTTGAACTGTGGTGTTGGAGGAAAGTTCTGAGAGTGCCTTGGACTGCGAGAAGATCCAACCAATCCATACTTCGGGAAATAAAGCCCAACTGTTCACTGGAGGGAAGGATATTAGAGGCAAAGATGAAGTACTTTGGCCACATCATGAGGAAACAGGGAAGCTTAGAGAAGACAATGATGCTGGGGGAAATGGAAGGAGAACGGGAGAACGGGAGAAGTTCCAGCAGATTGGAGGAGGGCCAATGTGGTCCCAATCTTCAAGAAGGGAAAAAAGGACGACCCAAACAACTACCGTCCGGTCAGCCTCACGTCGATACCGGGCAAGATTCTGGAAAAGATTGTTAAGGAAGCGGTCTGCAAACACTTAGAAACAAATGCAGTCATCGCTAATAGTCAACATGGATTTATCAAAAACAAGTCATGCCAGACTAATCTGATCTCTTTCTTCGATAGAGCTACAAGCTGGGTAGATGCGGGGAATGCCGTGGATGTAGCGTACCTGGATTTCAGTAAGGCCTTCGACAAGGTCCCCCATGACCTTCTGGCAAGGAAACTAGTCCAATGTGGGCTAGGCAAAACTACGGTGAGGTGGATCTGTAATTGGTTAAGTGGACGAACACAGAGAGTGCTCACTAATGCTTCCTCTTCATCTTGGAAAGAAGTGATGAGCGGAGTGCCGCAGGGTTCCGTCCTGGGCCCGGTCCTGTTCAACATCTTTATTAATGACTTAGATGAAGGGCTAGAAGGCATGATCATCAAGTTTGCAGACGACACCAAATTGGGAGGGATAGCCAATAGTCCAGAGGACAGGAGCAGAATTCAAAACGATCTTGACAGATTAGAGAGATGGGCCAAAACTAACAAAATGAAGTTCAACAGTGACAAATGCAAGATACTCCACTTTGGCAGAAAAAATGAAATGCAAAGATACAGAATGGGGGACGCCTGGCTCGAGAGCAGTACGTGTGAAAAAGATCTTGGAGTCCTCGTGGACAACAAGTTAAACATGAGCCAACAATGTGATGTGGCGGCAAAAAAAGCCAATGGGATTTTGGCCTGCATCAATAGGAGCATAGTGTCTAGATCTAGGGAAGTAATGCTACCCCTCTATTCTGCTTTGGTTAGACCACATCTGGAATATTGTGTCCAATTCTGGGCACCACAATTCAAGAGAGATATTGACAAGCTGGAATGTGTCCAGAGGAGGGCGACTAAAATGATCGAGGGTCTGGAGAACAAGCCCTATGAGGAGCGGCTTAGGGAACTGGGCATGTTTAGCCTGAAGAAGAGAAGGCTGAGAGGAGATATGATAGCCATGTATAAATATGTGAGAGGAAGCCACAGGGAGGAGGGAGCAAGCTTGTTTTCTGCTTCCTTGGAGACTAGGACGCGGAACAATGGCTTCAAACTACAAGAGAGGAGATTCCATCTGAACATTAGGAAGAACTTCCTGACTGTGAGAGCCGTTCAGCAGTGGAACTCTCTGCCCCGGAGTGTGGTGGAGGCTCCTTCTTTGGAGGCTTTTAAGCAGAGGCTGGATGGCCATCTGTCAGGGGTGATTTGAATGCAATATTCCTGCTTCTTGGCAGGGGGTTGGACTGGATGGCCCATGAGGTCTCTTCCAACTCTTTGATTCTATGATTCTATGATTCTATGATTCTATGAAAAAGGAAGAGAGGCCGCCCAAGGGCAAGATGGATGGATAGTATCCTTGAAGTGACTGGCTTGACTCTGAAGGAGCTGGGGGTGGTGATGGCCAACAGGGAGCTCAAGCGTGGGCTGGTCCATGAGGTCACGAAGAGTCGGAAGCGACTGAACAAATAAACAACAACAACAACATCTACACCCGGCGTGGGCAAACCAGCTGTTAGGAATTGTGGGAGTTGAAGTACAAAATACCTGGAGGGCCCAAGTTTGCCCATCCCTGATCTACACTGTTTTATTAATATGTTTTTATTTCTTGGCTCAAAGAGGATCACAGCTCAGTCAAAACACACAAACATTGCAAAAGCAACTGAACGAATAAACAACAACAAACTTTCTAGGTAATTTTGAAATATTTTCCAAAATGAAATGTATCTCTACCTGGTTGTTTATTTTATCCCAGAACTAGCTAGATAGCCATCCACAACAAACATAGCTATTGATTCCAGAGCACAGATTCAACAGAGCTCAAACAAGGGAAAGATGAGTGTTACATCAAAACAAAATGACTGCAATGTTTCACTAATACCACATTACTTTGTAGAAGAATCTGACTCAGATCCTGAGATGGAGGACAATAGATGGGAGAGGTGACCAGTTGAGATCTTCCCCAATGACTATTTGCCTATACAGGAAAGCACATAGGTACCCATAGGTTTCTTCCAATAACCAAAGGGTAGTTTAGGGGACAAGGGGAAATTTGGGGTGGAAGATAGCATTGAAGCCTGTCCCCTGGATGTCGAGTCAGTTTGGGGGCACTTTTGGAGTAAAAAAAAAAGCAAGAGAACATGGATCTCGTGATCTCATACTAAGTTTGGTTCTGTGCTGAAGCAAGTGAAATTCTGTATCAAAAAAGCTGGCTCATGCTCTGTGTGATATACTTGAATTCAGCAAAAAGCAAGCACGTGATCGGCGTTATGTTGCCTGAAGCAAAGGGCAAGCTAACTGGTCTCACAGCTGAGTCTTATTTCAAGTCTGGTGTCCGGACAGCTTCTCCCATTGCACTTGAGGGCAGCAAGATAGCTGAGAGGGCACAGGCCAGGTGATGCACACTTAAGAGCGGCGGACTGTATTCCAATACCTTGCTGCTCTTCTGCACACTTTGTCCTTGGCCACTTGAGCCGACTGTCTTACTCTACCTAATGACATGCCTGGCCTGTATTGCCAAATTTGTTCCACTTCCCCATACCAATGTTCCCCATAGCAATGCATTGTTTGTTTGGGGTGGGTCAGGGTACATAAGTTAAGTAACAAAGATGCCAATCTGTGATGGCTGACTGGTTATATAGATTAGTCTCTATTTCATTCCAGGCAGGGAACTTGACACCTTCAAGAAGTCCATCACACCTAGCCAGAAGAGATAATGGTAGGGAATGGTGGAAGTGACAATCTAGGAATGCCTGGAGTGACAAGTGTTTTCTGTCTCTGATCTATTCTGTAAAGAGAAAGTCTAATTCTGTCCTGTTCTGTCCCGGTCCTGTTCAACATCTTTATTAATGACTTAGATGAAGGGTTAGAAGGCATGATCATAAAGTTTGCAGACGACACCAAATTGGGAGGGATAGCCAATACCCCAGAAGACAGGAGCAGAATTCAAAACAATCCAGTCCAGCTGTGTCCAACTCTGGGGGTTGGTTCCCATCTCCATTTCTAAGCCAAAGAGCCGACGTTGTCCGTAGACACCTCCAAGGTCATGTGGCTGGCATGACTGCATGGAGCGCCATTACCTTACTGCTGGGGTGGTACCTATTGATCTACTCACATTTGCATGTTTTCGAACTGCTAGGTTAGTTGAAGCTAGAACATGGAACATGGCCATACAGCCTGGAAAACTCACAGTAACCCAAACAAGTCCTAATTTTCTGTTCTTCTACATTCAGGCATCTCTACTCACCAATCGATACTTTCAGTAACATGTGAAACCTCTTCTTCTGAAATTCTAGTTATTTAATGATCCATGAAATCCATATACTTTAGAAAAGTAATACTTTATAAAAGTAATTCAGTTTGCTTCTAGAACATGGATGGCCATATAGCCCGAAAAACCTACAACAACCCAGTGATTCCACTGGATGTTAGGAATTGTAGATGTTGTAGTCCAAAACACCTGGAGGGCCCAGGTTTGCCCATGCCCAGTCTATGTATTACTTGCAATTTGCCACAATGGGCCACAAAAATCCCCCTAAATCCCCTTTAAGTATTGATGGCAAACTTTTGAATAATTAAGTCCATGAAAATTAAAACTGCTAAAGCTGAGGTCCAACTGTAGATGTGTAGAGGCCCAGTTCTACCACTGGCCACGAGGGGATGCTGGACCCCGTTAGCAAAAGAACTGGATTGTTTCATTGCCACATACCATTTATTGCGTCAATTAGCATAAATAAAGCTCATCCTAGAGCAGTAATGTATGTCAATGTTCAGTACTGAACTTACTTACTTAGGCAATCCCTTGTTGTCCGAGTAAGATTGTCCTCCAAGTGCAGTGTCCTGGCAGTGGGTACGTAGGTGACTGTGGAGCCCTATTCTTGACCCACATGTTCTCCTGCAGTGAGGGTGTCAGTTTCCACATGGAAGACGGTCCTGAACAACATCTTGGGGATGTCTATAACCATAACCAGTCTCAGCTTGGAATGCAACAAACATGAAGGCTCTCCTACATGAGAGAACTGGGGTCTTGACATGACCCACCAACAGTTCGATGCTGGATGGTAGATTGAGAAGTCATATGGTTCCCATTTCAATCAGATATATTATACATATTTAAATTACAATGATTACTTCTAGATTTGCGTGTCTGCACATAGCACAAGCACAGTTCATGCATATCTTGTGTCTCCTATTCTCTTAGAGGGTGTGATACATTTATTTTTTGGCAGTGCATAAACAGATCCATAATAAAATGCAAAGGCAATCTCCCACTGAGAGCAGAGGTGTTTGTGTACCTGGAAACTGAACACATTGAACAGGTTTGACCTCCTTCAAAAGAGTCAGCAGAATTCCAGTTTCTGTGACGTTTGGCTCTTTTCTCCTCTAAAGGTTTCCAGCTTGCTTAGCTGGTATGTTCTATCATGTTGACAGATAATTTGTCAAACGCAGCAGCGAGGACAGATGCAAAAGAATGGGTACAGTGTCACATTTCCAGTGAAGAGATAAATTTCCTTTTGTGGAGTTCACATCAGGCAAACGATATATCTGCTCCTGTGTTTTTGCCATGATGACAAAATGACTTAATGAATTCGGAAACTGGGCTTCTTTTGTTTTGCTTCACTATTCCTCAAAGCCAAGTGCATAATTTATGCCTTAAGGAAAAAGTAGGACTTGGAGTCATGACTCATTTGTATGGCTATGCAATATTAAAGCCTCCAAGAGACATCAATGACAAACCTGGCATACAGGTTACAGGAATCCGAGACGCCGAACAGCAACACAATCTGTGCCGTGTGAAACCAGAGAGGGACTGGTTGATTGTGTACTCTACAACAATCAAATAGGAACAGCACAATCTGAGCTGAGGCAGGCAACACTTCTGGTGCAGTCACTTGCTCTTCCTTACCTGGTGTATGATATGCCGCTTTGAAACCCACCCATGGGTGAAAAGTGGGATAATAATAATAATAATAACAACAACAACAGTCAATGACAGATTCCAAGTGTAAACTCTACAAGGAAGCAGACGAAATGATGGATCACATACTCAGCTGCTGCAAGATCACACAACAGACTACAAGCAGAGGTACAACACAGTTGCTCAGATGATCCATTGGAACTTGTGTCACAAATGCCATCTGCCTGCGACAAAAAACTGGTAGGATCAAAATCCTGAAAAAGTTATGGAAAATGAACATGTTAAACTACTTGGGGACTTCCGAATTCAGACTGACAGAGTTTTGGAGAACAATACTCCTGACGTCACGATCATGGGGGAAAAACAAATATGGATAATCAATGTTGCAATCCCAGGCAACAGCAGGATTGACGAGAAGCAACTAGAAAGCTTACACAACATAAGGATTTAAAGATAGAATTGCAAAGACTCTGGCACAAGCCAGTAAAGGTGGTCCCAGTGGTGATCAGCACACTGGGTGCAGTGCCTAAAGACCTTGGCCTGCACTTAAAAACAATCGGCGCTGGCAAAATTACCACCTGTCAGCTACAAAAGGCCACCCTACTCAGATCTGCACATATTATTCTCTGATACATCACACAGTCCTAGAAATTTGAGAAGTGTCTGGCTTGTTTGTTGTTTATTCATTCAGTCCCTTCCAGCTCTTTGTGACCTCATGGACCAGCCCACGCCAGAGCTCCCTATTGGCCGTGGCCACCCCCAGTTCCTTCCAAGTGAAGCCAATCACTTCAAGGATACCATCCATCCATCTTGCCCTTGGTCTGCCCCTCTTCCTTTTTCCTTCCATTTTCCCCAGCATCATTGCCTTCTTCAATCTTTTCTGTCTTCTCATTATGTGTTCTCATTAATCTTGTTATGTATTATATAATAATAATAATAATAATAATAATAATAATAATAATACCTGATTCTTGCAGCCCAGGAGTAAGCCATCAGAACCAATGCAATTAAGGCCAGGATTGAAAAATCAGCTGATGACCCAAAACGCAGACTGTGCAAAGAAGCCAATGAAACCATTGATCATATCCTCAGCTGTTGCAAGAAAATCATACCAACGGACTACAAACTGAGGCACAATTCTGTGGTCCAAATGATTCACTGGAACTTATATATAAGTACCACCTACCAGCAGTAAAAAAATGGTGGGATCATAAACCTGCAAAGGTAGTGGAAAATGAACACGCAAAAATACTGTGGGACTTTCAAATCCAGACTGACAAAGTTTTGGAACACAATACGCCAGACATCACGACTGTGGAAAAGAAAAATGTTTGGATTATTGATGTCACCATACCGGGTGACAGTTGCATTGAAGAAAAACAACAGGAAAAACTCAGCCATTATCAGGATATTAAAATGGAACTGCAAAGGCTCTGGCATAAACCAGTACAGGTGGTCCCAGTGGTCATCGGCACATGGGGAGCCGTGCCAAAAGATCTCAGCTGGCATTTGGAAACAATGAACATTGACAAAATCACGATCTGTCAACTGCAAAAGACCACCTTACTTGGACCTGCACACATCATTCGAAAATACATCACACAGTCCTAGACGCTTGGGAAGTGTTCGACTTATTTTGTGATACAAAATCCAGCATAGAGATCTCATTTGCTGTGACATACTGTGGTTTTGTGTCAGAATAATAATAATAATAATAATAATAATAATAATAATAATAATAATCTTATGGTAAATGGTTTCACTGATTACTATGGATTAAGGACACACACATGCAAAAGCAGCCAGGAATGCAAGATACAGTTTGCTGATAATCAGGATTATAGAAAGTGTTCACTCCCCTGGTTTGAGCATTATGAGAAAGTGATGTATATTAAGTTTCATGTAATATAGTAAAATTATGTAGAGTCCATGGTTTGTGCATCAGAGTACAACTTTGCAGAACTATGGCAGTTAAAGTGGAATAACAGTACTATAATTGTCATGTGAGTGAGCAAGGGTTTGATTCCCTACTCATTCATAGAAACTCACAGGTTTAAGGATCTGGGCATGCTTAGCATGGTGAAGAGAAGATGGAAAATGACATGACTGCCCTCTTTAAGCACAGAGAGGAGGGAACAGGCCTATTCTCTGCTCCCCAAAGGGCAGTACCAAGTATAAAGGTGTGAAGTTACAGGATAGATTTTGACTGAACTTTAGAAGGAACTTCTTGACCACAAGAACAGTTCAGCAATGGAACCAACTTTCCAGGAGAGGTGGTGCAGCCTGCTTCTCTGGATGGGTTCAAAAAAGATGCTGGACAGCTCCCTGCTGAGGATGCTCTACTTGGGAATCCTGCATTGAGCAGTTTGTTGGAACTGGTGGCCCATGAGAACCCCTTTTAACTCTCTAGTTAGATGCTCCACCTTTTATCAGCTGAAAACTAGGTTTCCTTGGGAGTGAACCATTGGGGGAGCAGCAGATAAGTGTCCAACTATTTTCTTATTGTGAGACATAGAGCAATGACACAGAATTTGCAAGGACCACTGGAGAACCCCTAGAGGTCCATACAAATGACTACATGAACACTTGTGTGCTACTCCCTTCATAGTGTCTACAACAAAATGGACCTTACTTAAAAAATACCCCTCATAATTACCAAGTCCACATACTTATACAAAATATTTTCTGTGACTCATATCAAGTAGGAAAAACAACTAGATGGATGGATTTCATGGATCATTAAATAACTAGGATTTCAGAAGAAGAGGTTTCCACACGTTACTGAAAGTATTGAGTGGTGAATAGAGATGCCTGAATGTAGAAGAGCAGAAAATAAGCACCTGTTTGGGTTGCTGTGAGTTTTCCAGGCTGTATGGCCATATTCCATGTTCTACATTGAGCCAACCTAGCAGTTCGAAAACCTGCAAATGTGAGATCAATAGGTACTCCTCCAGCAGTAAGGTAATGGTGCTCCATGCAGTCATGCCGGCCACATGAACTTGGAGGTGTCTATGGACAACGCTGGCTCTTCTAGAAATGGAGATGAGCACTATCCTCCAGAGTTGGACACGACTAGACTTAATGTCAGGGGAAACCTTTACCTTTACCTTGTGGCCATGATCCAGAAGCATTCTCTCCTGACTTTTTGACCACATCTATGGCAGGCAACCTCAGCAGTTGTGAGGTCTGTTGGAAACTAGGCAAGTGAGGTTTACATATCTGTGGAATGTCCAGGGTGGGAGAAAGAACTCTTGTCTGCTTGAGGCAACCGTGAATGTTGCGGTTGGCCACCTTAATTAGCACTGAGTGGCCTTGCAGATTCAAAGCCTGGCTGCTTCCTGCCTGGGGAAACCTGTTTGTTTCCACTGATTTCAATGGGAATGCTGAACAAATACTTAGAATTCCCTTGCTTAAATTAACAGAACTAAATTAATTTTTGACAAAGATATGCCCATGCTAATGTGGTTCTTAGATAACCAATTTTCAGCTTTAAAAATAAGTAACTACCTTGCTGAGGAAGCATAAGTTATTTAAATAAATGGATGCTGAGTTGCAATTCATGTTAAGTTACTGGTTAAGAGGAAGAGAACACACCAATGCTTCTTTCTCTCTTGTTTTTATAAAAGCTTTAAAACATCATTGTTTTTAAATAAGAGTGTAATGTCCCACAATGAGAGAGAACATCATACTTTAGAGGAAAGTAAGTGTGCATGGATGTGTGTTTAATAATATTCATGAATGCTACACTTTGTAGAGTACTATAACGTGAAATAAAACAAATGCAAGTGTCCCTAGCTGAAGGATCTTAGCAACCAAAACCTCACAATGGTGGAAGGAGTGGAGGAGAAGAAGAACCAAGGGCAAAATGGGATCTATAGGTGGAAGAGATCCAAGCATAGTGGGAACATTAAACATTTTGAAGGAGTTTTCTCGAGGGATGTTCTTCTTAACCGGACTGTGTGGTAGATCTCAAGAACTCCATTCCCAGAATGTATCTTACTTTCTTAGGTGATCCCTCATTGTCTGAGTATGATGGCCTTCCAAGTGTAGTGTCGTGACAGTGAATAAGTACGTGACCATGGAGCCCTATTCTTGATCTTTATGTTCTTCCACAGTGAAGGCATTGGTTTCCAGGTAGAAGGTGGGCCCAGGATTGGCTTGATATGCCTTTCTCTTGGCATGCTTCTCCCTTTCACCCTCCATTTGTTCCTCTTCAAATTTCACAGCTGACCTCTACTTAGAGCGCTTAAGGGCCAGGGCTTCCCAGTTCTCAGTGTCTATGCCACAGTTTTTGAGGTTGGCTTTAAGCCCATCTTTGAATCTCTTTTCCTGTCTATCAACATTCCATTTTCCATTCTTGAGTTGGGAGTATAGTAACTGTTTTGGGATATAGTGATCGGGTTTTCAGACGACATGGCCAGTCCAGCGGAGTTGATGGCAGAGAATCATCATTTCAGTGCTGGTGGTCTTTGCTTCTTCCAGCACACTGATATTTGTCTGCCTGTCTTCCCAAGAGATTTGCAGGATTTTTCAGCGGCAATGCTGATGGAATCAGGACCACATTAACTGCTTTATTTCAAGGCTTTGGGTTCCTGGGAGTTATAGTTTGGTTATGCACCAGCATAATTTTGGGGAAAAAAAGCTAATGTTCACATGAAATTTCAGCACCCATGATTCCATGGCATTGAGCTATGACAGTGAAGCTGCAGTGATTCTACTATGTATTACCAACTTTCTTACCGTTTTTCCTGATTATGAGAGGACATTTTGACCTTTTTATGTATGGGTAGTAGAAATCCTAAGTGAAAATATACAAGTATTCTGGGTCCTGCTCTTTTGCCTCTCCTCTCCCCTCCAGTTGCTGTCTTGGGAGTGTGACCCTAAAGAACTATTCTGAGTTAAATTTGGTCTGGGATTGAAAGAGATTTCTTATCCTACACTCCATCCACAGAATCCCCCCTCCTTTTAATGTCCCCTCCCAGGCAGAAGTGCATGCTTCCAAGTGGACTTTGTGGCCTCTTTAAATGTTTATTTTCTAAGACTGGGTCAAGTTGAGTTTCTTTCTTAATGCTGTGGCTTTATCATTCTGTAGGACAGCTCCGAGACGGAGTGAGCCTCTGGTTTGGAGTGAGTTCATGCATGTAAACTTCCAGCAGCAATTGCCACAGGGGAAGTCATTACCGATCATTTCCTGTGTTCATCTCCCAACGAGGGTATTTGCTTCAGGATTCTCGAAGAAGGAAGTGACTAAATGTTGTATGGACTCTAGGGTATTTTCAGCATAAGCACATCCAAAACATTTTGATTTTAAAACCAACTGTGCACACTGAAATAACATTTAACCTTATACATTTTTCAACAGAAATGCTATGTTGTAGGTCAGCTCTTTCTCTGCATTATAATAACAGAAGGTGAGCCTTTTGGGATTAAATCAAAGGTCCAACAATACTGTCCAACCTTTTAGAGAGGAAAACCGGGACACAATTTCCTTGGATTATGTGACTGGTACGACAAAACACTATCTCATGTGGTTTCGTTCTGCTTTTCAATTAACGTACCTATATTTGCACAAGATTTTAATTTTAAATTGTGCATCATTTGATCAAAGTCATTGCATATTCAGTTTACAGATACTCCCTATCAATTATACATATGCATCGTTCCTATTCATTCAAAATGTGTACATTCTTGTTTGGATTCCTCAGTGCTGTGCATTATAACCTTTCTCAATCATGGTCCAAAGATCATCAGGGCATCCACAACAAACAGATTGCATCACGGCTGGATATTTGTTTGGTTACAGCTACTTCACACTTAACACATTGCCTCTTTTTCTTTCTTGTCACATAGTTCTGCGACAACCTTACTACTGAATTTAACCTCCTGTTCAGTGGCCCATCTGGCAAAAATCATTTCTTTGTGGCAGCAATGTTCCTGAATGCCCTAAACCATACTCTCAGCCCTTAGAAAATCCTGATTGTCTCACAAGATTGCAAGAAGAAATCATTTGAAGGCACACAGCAATAGCAACAAAAAGGATATGCCCCCAGCCCTCATTAGTGGCTAAATAAGTAGTTGTACCCTGGCAAATTTCTTTGTCCAAAATCTTACAAAGAGGTTGATAATCCAACACAGTGTTTCTCGACCTTCCTAATGCTGCAACCCCTTAATACAGTTCCTCATGTTGTGATGACCCCCTAACGACAAAATTATTTTTGTTGCTACTTCATAACTGTAATTTTGCTACTGCTATGAATCGTAATGTAAATATCTGATCTGCAGAATAACAATATAAATAATAAAAAACTTTATTTATATACCACTCTATCTCCCCATGGGGGACTCATGGCGGTTTCCAAATAACATCACCGAAACATACAAAGTAAACAGCATAACATAAAATTCACAATGTATTCAGAATGTATTTTCATTCACTGGACCAAATTTGGCACAAATACCTGATGCAGCCAAATTTGAATACTGGTGGGGTTGGAGGGGATTGATTTTGTTATTTGGGAGATGCAGTTGCTGGGATTTATAGTTCATCTACAAACAAAGAATATTCTGAACTCCAGCAAGGATGGAATTCATCCAGATTTGGCACACAGAACTCCCATGAACAACAAAAAATACTGGAAGGCTTTGTTAGGCATTGACTTTGAGTTTTGGAGTTGTAGTTCACCTACATTCAGAGAGCATTGTGGACTCGCACAATGATGGATCTGGACCAAACTTGGCATGAATACTCAATATGCCCAAATATGAACATTGGTAAAGTTTGGGGGAAACAGACCTTAAAATTTGGGAGTTGTAGTTGCTGAGATTTATGGGTTGCTAACAATCAAAGACCATTCTAAACCCCACCAATGATAGAATTGGGCTAAACTTCTCACACAGAACCCCCATGCCTTGAAGAGACTCTCTGGCATGAGCCCCCCTCCAGTCTCGCATGCTCTCTCTAGCCAGCACATGCATACTACGCTGCCATGTGCCGAGCATGCCTGCTCTCCCTGCTTGGAGTCTCAAAAACAGCCCTCCCCTTGGCTGAGAGGCCAGCCAATCACAGCGGAGGAGGGCTTTTGGTTGGAGGATTCACCATCTGTTTCCAAAAAGGAAGAGAACAGCAGACAGAGACATCTTCAGCCTTCTTTGCCAAAACTGTTCTCAAGACCATCAGAAATATGCGTTTTCTGATGGTTTTTGGGGACCCCTCTGAAACCCCCTCATGGTCTCCCCAGGGGTCCCGACCCCCAGGTTGAGAAACCCTGCCTTATAAGATGAAATGTCATTGTAATGAAAACCTGAAATTACTGTACAACTTTGTTTTGACTGTGTTCTGCGTGTGTCATAAATGGGTTTTCCCTTTCATTTACATGAGAGGAATGACTGGAAGCCATTTCTTTAAGAAGGCAATAACTGAGTGAAGCCCTGTCTTCACAAGGCAGCAAAGAAAGCAGCAAGCCCATCAAAGGAAAAATAACCAATAATCTTTGGTATTGGACTCAGTTTTCAAAGATAGTATTATACCATGCATTTGAGGGTGAGTAACCTGGAAGCAATATAAGCACACTAAATAAACAAAACACTGCTTTATGTAAGAGACTGATGTTTATTTCCTTGCTGCGAATTCCTCTAGAGATCTACATTCAGATTTAGAAAACATGAAAAACAAATTGGAAAAGAAGAGTGGTTATGGGGCCTGCTGTAGTGCTTTTAACAGCAGCTATACATTAAACGTTAGAGGTGACTGTAGCTTTAGTTGGAATCCAATTCCTTTCAGAGCCTGGCCAGTGGTGAGGCATGATGGGAGTTGCAATTCAACACCATGTACAGGGCCATAAGTTTCCCAGCTCAGTTCATCTAAAAGGCATGTTTAAATTAATAGTTATGTGGGAGTACTATGGAAATGTATTTATTATTTATTTATTTACAGTATTTATATTCCGCCTTTCTCAGCCCACAGGGGACTCAGGGTGGATTACAATGTACATATACATGGCAAACATTCAATGCCATTAGACATACAACATATATAGACAGAAGCAATTTAACATTCCAGCTTTCTGGCTTTCTGAGGGTAGACTCGATTCTGGGCCCAGGGGGAACTGCTGCTTCACCACTCACTTGTGACACTGAGTCCTTGATGGAGTAGTTCTTCATTCTTACTCACACTGCTGGAAAGTTTTATAGTGTCGTAAATTAGTTAAATTAGCCTCCCTGCATAAAGCGGTACCTAAATTTCCTATTTGACAGATGCAACTGTCTTTCAGGCTGCATAGGTCAACAGCAAGCTAGACTATTAATGGTCAGAAGCTCACTCTGACCTGGGCTAGCTTCAAGCTCATGACCTCTCAGTCAGTAGTGATTTAATGCAGCTGGCTACTAACTAGCTGTGCCACAGCCTGGAAACTTACATTACATACATCAAATTTATTTCTTTGTGGTGCAATATCCATTACAAGCCATAATGATGACATAGCATGTCTGGCCCCCATCTCCAAACCCACCCCCACCAGCTGTTCCCAAACTTTTATGACAGGGTGGGCAAAGTACAATGCCCTTAGCTTAGTTTAGTGATAGAGGCTCATTAGCTTTATAATGAAGAATTAAGGGAGTAGTGTTGTTGTCAGTAGTAATTTCAAATAGGGTGTTAAGTCAGGTATACTCATAGTTTCCTCCCCAAAGAATTCATCCATTTGCAGTTGTTTAGAAGTTGGTGTATTGTTGACTCAGGGCTAGTCCTATTACGTTTTCTGTTCCCCATTTCAAGGAGAGGGAGTAGGAAAAACAAAAATACCAGAGCCCATTAAATGACGTCATATCGTGTCAAACACCATCTCAACCCCCTTAGCATATTGTACAGGATTTTCTTCCTTCTCTCTCTCTCTCTCTCTCTCTCTCTATATATATATATATATATATATATTGATCCAGAATGCACCAACACACAAGAGCAGGCATGGGGAAACTTCAGCCCTTCAGATGTTTTGGACTTCCACTGTGGGAATGGAAGTCCAAAATAGCCTCTGTCCAACGGTAGGTTATTAGATCAATTTGACAGAAGTACAACAATTCTAAGTTGGTCTATTTTTCTAGTCCACGGCAACTACATAGAATCTAACACATTATGCAAACTGTTGAAGCTTCATTGAATTCTTCACCAGGTAAAATATTAATAATCATACAGGAGAAAAAAACTTTACCATGTTAAGGTCACAGGCCACAAAAATCAAACCCACAAATATGGAGAAGCAACTTAATAACTTATAGCATCTCGTATTTGTTGGCTGTCTCCCATCCAAGTAGTAGTAGTAGTAGTAGTAATAATAATAATAATAATAATAATAATAATCTTTATTTATACCCCACCACCATCTTCCCAGTGGGGACTCGGAGCGGCTTACATGAGGCCAAGCCCGAATAACAAATTACAATAAAAATAAAACCAAAACACAACCAAAAATGCAAACAGTAAACAGCAACATCATAATAAAATTAAACATGTAAATACATAACAATATAAAGTTACAATAGACGCAGTCACAATGACAATGGGCGGGCTGCATGTAATGATTAAAAGAGAGACTAATTAAAACTAATTTAAAACTCAGGCGAGATAAAAAGAGACAGATTATTTGCGGAGGAGGGCTGAACTTGCTTTGTTTCCAAGTTCAGATGGGACTTCAACCCCATCAATTCCTAACAGCCTAGATCACTTTCCAATATCAGGTGGGATCTTGTGGAATTTAGGGTGAGGTATACTTATATGGCACAGTAGAAGGCAGGGCCGTAGCCGGGGGGGGGGGGGTGTTAAGAATTCTAACCCCCCCCCCCAAAAAGATTCTAACCCCCAAAACCTGGTTTAGTCAAGAATTTTAACTGGTTAACCAAGTTATAAGTAAACCAGGTTTCTTTTTTAACCTGACACATTTCAGGGCAGGGTTCAACTTTTAACCCCCACCCCCCAGCTACAGCTGTGGTAGAAGGGGTCTGTGTTTGCAATCAGGCATCCCTATCAAACAAAAAGAATTCACAATTGCAAGTTTCTTTTCAAATGCCCTACAGATGCTGTGCATTATCATAATTGTTATACAATGGGACCTGGAGTTCCCATTGCTGAAGTTTGGTTGAAGGATCGCTGTAGATACCAAAATCTATGGATGCCTCATATACATCATATACATAGTAAAATTTATTTATTTATTTATTATTTGAACTTCTATGCCGCCACTCCCCTCGGGCTCGGAGCGGCTTACAAGAACAGGCTAAAATGGTGTCCTTTATTTTTAAAAATGGCAAAATTAATCTTTATTTTTTTCAAAATTTGTATTTGAATATATTCAATAAGTGGATCATTGAATCCATGGATATGGAGGCCTGGCTGTATATTCTGGTATGACATTAGACAGTTTTTGGATATTTTCTGGCACTGTATTCCTCAAGAAAAAAAAGGAATCACTTAAGGCGAAGTGGTTTTGTGCCAGCAAGTGTAACAACCGATGACATCACCCTCTTCGAAGATCTGAATGGAGTCCAAGGCCCAACACCTGGAAGGCTGCCATTCCGGCTTCCCACACAGGAGATTAGAAAGTCAATGGGCTTTTACAGAGAGCTAAAAAGAATGTGGGTAAAGCCAAAATGTGCGTGAGTGAGTGTGTATTGGAGGGGAGGGGGTATTAGCAAAATATCCAAAGGACAGTTGTCAGCTTTCGTTCCTGAAATAAAGCTGCCCATGTCGAACTGCCAACATCTTTACACACTAGCAGAATAAGGCAGAGATTATCAGAAACCTCAAGACAGAGCTTTGTAAATGTTGCTTAAAGCCGCTAACTTGAGACAGTCATGTTTGCTGGGCCCTTATTCGAGACACCTCCATTGTTAGAGGGCTGAGACTGAATTCCCAGATCCTGGCAGTGGAATTTAGTAAATGCTCAGCTTTTCAAACTGGTATTTGCCCGCAGAACCCAGAAGAAAATGCTACAACATAGAGGGGCACTTTGGGAGAAGCAGTGGGGCATGCACTGCCTCTGAACAAAGATATGGTGTTCATTCCCCTTTCTTATAATTCCTTTTATTACTCAAAGGAAAGACATTGTAGACAAATGCATGCACCTACACTGTAGAATTAATGGAGTTTGACACCACTTTAATTCCCATGGCTTAATGCTATGGAATGATTGGAGTTGTCATTTTACAAGGTCTTTATTATTCTCTGCCGTAGTGCTCGTGCCTCACCTTAAACTACAATTCCTAGAATTCCATTGCATTGAACGATAAGATAAATCCTACAATGTAGATCAGACATGGACAAACTTTGGTCCTCCAGGTATTTTGGACTTCAATTCCCACAATTCCTAACAGCCTGTAGGCTGTTAGGAATTGTGGGAGTTGAAGCCCAAAACACCTGGAGGGCCAAAGTTTGCCCATACCTGCTTTAGATACACCCTAAAAGGGCAGTGATTATGATGCTTCTTTGGGAGCACTACTTTGTAGGGCCTATAATTCGTTTTGAGAATGAGGTGTGTGCGTGTAAAATAGTATACACTCTCAGATAGATGTGTTCACAAACCATATACAGCGGGCCTTGGTATCCACTGGATTTTAGTTCTAGGATCCCCCTGTGGATACTGAAATCTGTGGATGCTCAATATATACAATACTGTAGTAAAATGGTACTCCTTAGATAAAATGGCAAAAACAAGGTTTGGTTTTTTGGATTAAAAATATTTTCAAGCTGTGGATAGTTCTAAGAAAAAAAGTGACTTCCTCACCATTTGATATTTTCTATTGACATACTATTATTTGAAAGCAAACCTAGGAATAGGGTTACTCCATAAAACTGGTTACACTCCTCTTTCTGGTAGTATCAAAATAGTCTGTGAGTGGCTTGCAAAGGTATTAAAGTGGAATTATTGAATATATAAAATTAATAATATCAAGTCATGTTGTTCTTAATTGCCACCAAGTTTGATTTATATCAACCCTAAGAATAGGAGCTCTCCAAATCACCCTGTCATTTTTCAAATCATATTAAGTTATAGCTTGCTGTCAAGCTTTGCAGCTTGAAAGACAGTTGCATCTGTCAAGTAGGAAATTTAGGTACTGCTTATGCGGGGAGGCTAATTTAACTAATTTATGACGCCATAAAAATATCCAGCAGCGTGCCAAAGAATGAGGAAGTATTCCATTGGTGTCACAGATGGACAGTGAAGTGACAGCTCCCCTGGTGGCTGGAATTTGAGCATATCCTCATGTAGCTGGAAAGTTAAAAAGCCTCTGTGTGTCTGTCTATAGATGTCGTGTGTCTATGGCATTGAATGTTTGCCATGTATATGTGCATTGTGATCTGCCATGAGTCCCCTGCAGGGTAAGAAGGGCGGAATAGAAATACTGTAAATAAATAAATAAATAAACCCTTTGAGTGACCGTAGGCAAATCATGCTGACTCTTAGCCGTAAAACGAGGTAACAGTAAACCTCCTCTGAATAAATTATACTAAGAAACTCCTTGATAAGGACCACCATAAACTGGAGTCAGCTGGAAGGCACATAAAAAAGAGCTCAAGGAAGGTGATAAAAATTATCTTAGGCCCCTTCTACACTGTCATATAAAATCCAGATTATCTGCTTTGAATTGGATTATATGGCAGTACAGACCCATATAGTTCAGTTCAAAGGATGATTATCTGGTTTGATAATCTGTATTATATGGCAATGTAGAAGGGGACTAAGAGGTCTGCAGTACTTTCCCTGTTTCCTGTGAAGTCCCCATGATTATCTGTGAAGATCAAATTACAAATAAAATTAGCTGACTTTTGTTGTATGGATATGCTACTTCAACTAAAGCAAACTGTTTTATACCAGTCCTAAACTATGCTGTGCTACGATGTACTTTGGATGGAACAGCAATGTGTTCTGCATAATCTGTGTAGAAGTTATTTTCAACATTTGAATATTAGTTTATCTGTGAGATCAATCCTCCACAACAGCCTTTCTCAATCTGTATACTCTAGCGATTATTTAGCAGCAGTATAATTAACTTGCAGTAAACACATCTGATAACGGTTTTGTACTTGTGTCTTGGTGACTGCAGGAAACTGATTCTCTGCTGAACGCTCAATGCAGGCTTTCAGCCAAAAGCCATTGATACTGGTTGGACTCCTCAATATTCGCAGTGGTGAATTTGGCACTCACAGCTCTGATGGGTCTTGTGGCAACGTTGTAATTATGGGTTGATCTATGCACTCCTATCCGTATAGACTCCTTATAGACAAGGGACTTACATTTTTTCTCTTTACTCTCTTTTTTGTTTTCAGAACAGCCATATAGAATAGTCACAATAAGAGGAACTTGGTTTTCCCCAGAAGTGAAGCCTAGTATCAAGTTCCTTCTTTCGCTTTCCATAGCATGCAGGCATTAAACCCTTGACATATTACCACACCACAGATTTCCTTCCCTCTTGATGTGAGTTGGGGCATAGCAATATACAACATGATGGCATTGGAACACATCTTCAATTACTACATATTTCCAGAATTACGTTAACTGCACCAGTGGGAATAAGAGGAGGAACTTGTCAAGTGTTTTGAGTAATCCGCAAACCCAATCAACAACTGGGCCACACAGTTTACAGAAAACCTACACACACAGATTAAAAACTCATTCCATGACCCAAGTTAAAAAAAGAAGCACAATTAAAGCCCTGGCAGACCATGCAAAAAGAATCTGCGAACCCAACCTCGTCCAAGGTGAATCGAACCACCTTAACTGGGTTCAACAGACCAATGTTTTACTCCAGCACTGACATCAGAAGAGCTGCAAGACTGAGAACAAACCACGAGAGTAAAGACAGAGATCCACCCAGAGGAAAAGTGTTTTTACCTTACTTACATCAAGGGAACCACTGATCACATAGGGAAGAAGATGAGGCAACACAACTTACAAACAATCTACAGACCCACTAAGAAAATCCAACAAATGCTACGTTCAGCAAAGGATGAGAGAGATCCTCTCACTTCTGCAGGAGTCTACAGTGTACCATGCAGCTGTGGACAAGTCTACATAGGGACCACCAAATGCAGCATTGCCCAAACACGAATCAAGGAACATGAAAGGCACTGCAGACTATTTCAACCAGAGAAGTCAGACATAGCAGAGCACCTGATGAAGCAACCTGGACACAGCATATTATTTGAGAACACAGAAATGCTGGACCACTCTAACAACTACCATGTTAGACTACAGAGAGAAGCCACTGAAATCCACAAGCATTTGGACAATTTCAACAGAAAGGAGGAAACCATGAAAATGAACAAAATCTGACTACCAGTATTAAAAAAACTCTAAAATTAGGACAGTAAAAAAAGAGCAATACTCAAAAACAGGGGAATTCCAGACAGGAAACAGTCGTGGCCAGGAGGTGTTTTCCAACAAAGGATTCCCCCAGGCAGGAAGCAGTCAACCTTTGAGCTGCAAGGCCATTCAGTGCTAATCAAGGTGGGCAACTGCAACATTCACACTTGCCTCAAGCAGACAAGAGTTCTTTCTCCCACCTTGGACATTACACAGATATATAAACCTCACTTGCCTTGTTTTCAACAGACCTCGCAACCTCTGAGGATGCCTGTCATAGATGTGGGCAAAACATCAGGAGAGAATCCTTCTGGAACATGGCCATACAGCCAGGAAAACACAGCAATCCAGTTTTGGGTCATGTTTAGTTATTCATTTTACAGACAGAGACCTGTGATTGAGAAAGAGAGAAGCCTGGCCAAGGTCAGGGAATTATTTCATGTAATCATGAACTAGGTCAGGATTTGGACTCTGCTCTTCCACATCCTAATCCCTCTTCATTGAGTCATTCTGGGTGTTGGTGTCTAGTGTTTACGGTGAAATAAAGCCCTAGTTTTCCAAGGTTGCTTTAGAGAGTTGGTGCCTAAAGGCAATATGGTAGCAAGCATTTTAAACATCAATTTAAAGAAAGATATACTTAGAATAAAGTATAGCAGAACTGACTTGAGAAAATTAATATTTTAAACAAATTTCAAGGCCATCCTGTAATAAAAATGTTCATATTACACATGTTGAGCATCTTTTACCCAGAATTCTGAAATCCAAACTATTCTAAAATCCAAAATATTGGTGACAACTTTGCTTTCCAATGGCTCAGTGTCCACAAACTTTGCTTCATGCATCAACATATTAAAAATATTGTTTGAAATTACCATCAGGCTATGTATATTTACTGGGTATTTGAAACATACATAAATTCCGCAGATGGACTTGTGTCCCATTTCCAAGATAACTTGTTAATTACATATAGCAAATACAAGTATTTCAAAATTCAAAATCCAAAACAGTTTTGTTCCCAAGCATTTCAGATAAGAAATACTCAACCAGTATTAGTCAACATCTTATCAAATTCAGGGACAGGGAATTGAGGAGTGTTACGGTCCTTTCCATACTTTCATGCTATATTGTTATCCATTACTGAGATCAACAACAGTGGCATTTGTACAAGTATTTCTATACAAGATTGTCCCACCTGAGGGGAACAGAAATCTGGGGGTATTATTTTGATTGGGAAAATACTTAAGAGAGAAAGATTACATCACAATTATCATTAGCTTTTGACCACAAAGCACTAAAAAAAACCAAAAAACCAGCTCAAACACTGACCTTAAAAAAACCTTAACAAAAAAGATATCCAGTTTTTTAAAAAATCTCCAATGTTCTAGCAGCAATTAGATGCTGTAATATAAGTTAAATGTAAATAGTCTTTATTATAAGTGAGTGCTGAAACATGGGAAGAAATATCCAGTCAACACTGATAAGTCAGGCTGTATGGTAAGAATGTGGGAATCTTTTCCTTTGGGTCTAGACCTCATTATAGAATGTAAAATGTGCAGCATGAATACATACAGAGAATAGGTACATAAATATAAACACAAATGTCTTATTAATATCAGTATTGTAAGATAATACAGAAGTCTCAGGATATACTCCAAAATAATCATTTACATGCAAGAAACACAGCTGTATAAAATCCACACTGAACTGGATTATACGGCAGTATGAACTCAGATGACCCAGTTCAAAGCAGATATTGTGGATTCCCTGCCTTGATATTCTGGGTTATATGGCTGTGTGAAAAGGCCCTTAACTAACCATATGTTCATCTGAAGCTTTATTTGAAATTTTACTTGACAGCAGTTTCAACTTATTCACCTGCTTCTTAGGAAGCTGCCTTATAGAAATGGTACACCTACATTGCAGAATTAATGCACCACTTAAACTGCCATGGCTTAATGATCTGGCATACTAGGATTTGTAGTTTGGTGAGGCACAAGCACTCTTTGTCAGAGAAGGCTGAAGACCTTGGAAAACTACAGCTCCCATGATTTTATGTATTTATTTACTTCATTTCTACCCCGCCTTTCTCACCTGAAAGGGACTCAAGGCAACTTACAATTCTGACAAAAATTCAATGCCAGTATTTAGCCATAGCAGGTAAACTGGTGTCAAACTACATTCTGCAATGTAGATGCACCTCAAGTATGGCTTATCCATTTTTGCCATGTTTGGTGCTAGACTTCCTGGCTCTGTCCCACCTGATCACCTAGCCACTTATATCTAAAATCAAAAGAAAATGAGGGTGTGCATAAATTTTGTATATGATAATTTTTAAATTATATGCAAATTTAGATATGATTACTTCAAAAGTTGTTTCTAAGTCATTTTTAAATCAGATTCAGACTAGCCCAACTTCAAAGTGAGGATACTCATTTTTGTGCTGCCATTTCTGTATTCTAAGAGTAATACACATTATGAATACTAAAACAATGCAAACAAATCTTCATGTGGGGGACAGACAATCATGACTTCTCTCTGATTTCCCTCATAATATGGGCTTAGCACAGCAGGCTAAACTGCTGTGCTGCAAAAAATCCTGCAGATCAGAAGGTCAGCAGTTCGAGCCCAGGTTGGGGTGAGCACTCGCCATTAGCCCCAGTTCACCTGCCTACCTAACAGGTCAAAAGCAGGAATGTGAGTAGGTAAAATAGGTACCGCTTTTAGTGGGGAGGTAATAATAAAGGCGCCCTTAAGAACACTGATTGGAGGAAAAGCTCCTCGGCATGGAAACGACAGCACCCCCACCCCACCATGGCCAGAGTCGAGCACAGCCTCCAAGATGCTGGAAATAAGATGGGAAAAACTACCTTTACCTCTGTTTGTGTCATCCGTCCTTGTTAATTGTACAATCGGCATTGAATGTTTGCCATATGTGTATTCTGTAAAGTCGCTCTGAGTCCCCTCCAGGGTGAGAAGGGCGGGGTATAAATACTGTAAATAAATAAATATCCATAGCAATTCTTTCCCTTCTTCCATTTCTTCTTAATTCTGCTCATTTTTCTTGGCTGCATCCAATGCTATTTCTCCCCAATCCAAATGTCAGACTGATCCCATGAACCCCAGGGACTTGTTGCTCTGAAGTTGCAAATACTATGTTGCTACCATAGGCAGATGTCCGGCTTAATGACTGCCATCTATGATCAGCTCATATAATTTTGAAGTTTATAACCAAGTGATCCACACAATGTCCCCCTGAACTCAAATAGCAGAAATCCAGCATATGTAACGGTGGTTCTTTTTTGTTTTATTGCATTATGTGACAGGAGTGGTTGGTCCTTTATCATAATGAATTGCTCTGCTTAATATTTTGGCAAGCACTGTGTGCTAATAAACACTTCAGTGTCATGTCTGTTTAAATGCATCTGTAAATGCCCATCTGGATTATGCAGTGATGCAGCCTTCGTCAGCCTGCAGTAAACAGAGCATAACAAAGTGTGCGATTGTTAGTTTTAATGAGAAATTTAATGCCCAGAAGATCTCCTAAATAATTCAGCTAGCACCACTGGTATATGGAAAACCTGACATCAAACACAATGGATGCCTCTTGGAAATGATGAATGGCTTTTATATCTTCTTGTCCTGTTCCGAGACAGTAAGTAGAAGAAAAATTGAAAGGTATTTCATAGGTCTCATCTCAAGGTCTATGTGATAAAGGACAAGTTGCACTGCAATTTTAGTACAGCTCCATAGATACTCAAACAGTGATTGTAAAGCAATACATCTAGTTTGTGTGTATATCAGCACACAGTCAATTCCCTAAAATGTATTACTATTGCTAAAGTATCACATTTCCTATATGACTTGGATTATACTTGAGTTATCTAAATGATACACATGGTTTATGGTGCTCTCCAAACCCTGCCTCTTGTTCTAAACTGTTTAATGTACTGTATTAATACTATTCATAAGCCATCCTGAGATCCTTTCGAAAAAGCATGTAAAACTATTGTAATAAGTACATAACAAATCTCAAATGTGAAAAAATAGTTGGTTGAAAGCAGTCATCATCAATGTCTATAGACCATGTAGAGTTAGATCAATAACTATTATAATTATCTACATTAACAGAAGGCAGAAATCTTACTTTCTCAAAAGAGGATTCTGGGCTAAACACAGTTCATGAGTTTCAGGGCCCTTCTACACTGCCATTATAATCCAGAATACAGTATCAAGGCAGATAATACACATTATCTGCTTTGAACTGGATTATCTGAGGCCCCTTCCACACACTTGTACAAAACCAACATTGAACTGGACTATATGGCAGTGTGGACTTAGATAATCCAGTCCAAAGCAGATGATCTGGATTTTATACAGCTGTATAAAAGGGGTCTCTGTTTCTATTTTGGACAGTGAATAACATGGAACACATACTCAGTATTCTTCTAATCTGCATATCATTGAGAAATTGTGCTTGAAAAGCTCGTTTTCTTGTTTTGTCTGGCACTTCATATCTTACTGAGGTTCTCAGGAAATGCAGATTTCTTAGAACACAGAACCCATTCCTCTAACCCCAGCAAATGTGTGTCTATTTGTGTGTCTTTGTTACACAAAAGTCACTCATGGATAAATTAGTCTATACGTTTTGAAATAATACAGAATCTAATTTCATAGTATGTCTGCATCACATACTGTCTGCACAGTATGTTTTAGACCTGCATATTATACCATTATGCTTAGATATTAGGGAATTATATTTAGATTCCTCAGCCAGAGAATTGTGATGTCTCTCCAAACTATGTACAACACCCAGGATTCCATAGGATCCCAGGATTCCACGGCAGTCAAAGTGGAGTCATAGTGCTAAAATTGGAAAGAATTGCTGGAAGAACTCTTTACAGCTAAATCAGCTGCTGGAATGTAAGACACAATTGGAGACTCATCTCTTCCAGCAGGCCTATCGGCTCAATTTTAAGTTATGAATTTTAATTTGCATTTTATCAGTGGATTTTACCTTGTATTTTAACTCTGTATCTTGTATATCTTTTAATAGTGTTTCAACTCTTGTTTCAATGATGTTGTATCCCGTCTCAAGCCACAGGGAGAGGTGCGTAATCAATTCATCATCATCATCATCATCATCATCATCATCATCATCATCATCGTGCTATAACTGTGTAGTATGAGAGGGATATTTGTGGCGTAATGTAAAATAAACCACGCGTGGTTCATGTTTGATCAGCCCACACATTGCCTTGCCAGAGAAAGAAAATATGCCATGCCGATGAACAGTAAAGAACAAATAGACCTCACCTCTGAGGAAGCTTGCCATAGATGCAGGCGAAACGTCAGGAGAAATGCCTCTAGAACATGGCCATATAGCCCGAAAAAACCCCACAAGAACTGAGTGATTCTGGCCATGAAAGCCTTCGACAATACAAAGAACAAATAGTTTACTCTTCATAGTTCAGAACAACATATGTACAAGGTGATCAGTTGCAACTCACTTAATGTCCTTTTATGAGAAGTTTAAAATAGTCTTATCATTGTCCATTTGGATAAACTCCTTCAGCAGCTTATGAAGCAAGAGCACACTCTAAACTAACTCTCTCTCTCTCTCTCTCTCTCTCTCTCTGTTTCTCTCTTCTCTCTGCACCTGCATAGCTCAAGCCTGAACAGAAATGTAACAGTGATCAAAAGTCCCAGGCTCAGTCTGCTCCCCAGGCATTGCCCAATCAATCAGCTTCAGGCATCTTATTTTACAGTCGACACACACATTAACTATTTGTTTGCATGCTCCAACAATATTCACTAGTGGAATCAGACATTAGGAGTGGATACAGACTTTGGATTCTACTGGTTGCCAGAGCGGCCAAGGGGAAATAGGCTTACAGAGCTGGAAGTTCCTTGTTCTGCTACATATACAATGCTGTACAAAGGATTTTGTAGACCTGATTAAAAAAAGAAAGGCACATTTGAGAGGTGGCGGGGGCGGCAGGAGCCAGAAACTGCAGTCCAATTTTTTGTAAATGTTGACTGATGAAACTATATCTATGAAGGAGTATGTAAACTTTTAGACAAAGTAAATCTCCTCTCATACCTTTCTCATTTTGTTCTCCTGTTTTCCATTTGTTTTTATATTTTGCATTTTTATTGTGGTTGAATTATATGTTGCAGAATCATTATTGGTTATGATTATACAAAGAGGTGGCAATGGAGAAAGAATAAAGTGGAGGGAATCGGAATAGAAGGGAATAATGATTGGTATTCATGTGATACATTTTTAAAATCCAATTTCAACTTTTAATTAACCGCTAACAATGCAGCCGTAAGCATTTTTTTTATTTTGATGTCCCCTGAGCTCAGTCCTCGAGCAAAAGTATTGATTATTATTGCAATCTCACTTTAGATGCTAAATATTTGAAACTTGTTAGAATGAGTGGAAACTTCTTATACAGTTTGTACTGGTTAACCACATTTAACTTGTACGTGCCACTCTTGTTTCTGTTCTGTAAATCTGTCTTCTGGTAATGATCTGATGCAATGTTTTTTAGCTTTTGAAACACGCATACTGACATTTAAAGAGGAAACGTGTGAGTCATATAGTGTAATTCCATTCATTTCCACTAAAAATGTCATAAAGAGTTCAACGGGACTTACTTTCGTTATGTGTACATGTTTGTATAACCATATATTTCGGGAATGTTTTAAACAGATGCATATGCGCGCTCCTATATCCATGTGTTTCATAGCTGATTGCATCCACAAGAGAAGGAAAATGAATTAAGGCAAGAAATCAAGATGCACATATATGTAATAAAGTACTACAAACTGGATGGATAGGGAAGGAATACCATGCTCTTACTCTCCTATTTGGCTCGTTGTTTCTTTTAATTTGGTGATTTTTAGCTTAGGGAAATGGAATAATAAATAAAAATACAGCTATGCAAGAGTCAAGGCAAAATTTTAAAAAACATAGAATAACAGGATCATGGTGCAGTAGTAAAATCATTATTGTTGTGGAACACATTCCAAAGTTCTTTTAATTGGAGGAGAACAAAAAATCTATCATCACTACCAGACCTCTGGTCAAGTACCTGTACTCAATCTAGTTTATGCTAGCCCAGTTACCATCACTGGCCACACAACCAACCTGCACTTGGTGAACGATAGTTGGATTCAAGGTGAATGTTTTATGTTTAGATTTTATGCTATTATACATTTTTTGTTTGATTATGTTGGGTTTAATTTATTGATGTTAAGTTTTTATGTTTTTTCATATGTGGGGTTCCCTCAGGGATTATTATGTTGATATTTGTCTGTTTATGGACTCATTGAATGTTTGCCGTTGGATGTGAGTTTTCTGGGCTGTATGACCATGTTCCAGAAGCATTATTTCCTGACATTTCCTCTGCATCTATGGCAGGCATCCTCACAGGTTTCCAACAGACCTCACAACCTCTGAGGATGCCTGCCATAGATGCAGGTGAAACGTCAGGAGAGAATGCTTCCGGAACATGGCCATAAAGCCCAGAAAACTCACAACAATCCAGTGATTCCTGTCATGAAAGCCTTTGACAATACTTTACCATTGTATGTTGGAATATGCCCTGAGTCCCCTTGGGGAGATAGGGAAGAATATAAATGAAGTTGTTGTTGTTGTTGTATATTTATCATTATAATTTAATATTGTGAGCAGCTTTGAATACTTTTTGTTAGAAAGGTAGGATACAGATGAAATAAATATAAATAGGCTTCTACTAACCATTTACCTTTTAGATTCTTATCTTAAAAGTACACAATGAGCAAGTCTCGTATCTCGGTTGTGAAATGAACTAGTTAAAGATATATGTAATTAAATGGTAACTGTTTTTAGATAACACTTCAGATAGCAAATTGTTCCAGACCACAAATCTCTTTTGAACTGTATCATTATTAGCTCAAAAGAGATTTGTAGTTCAGATTAATTTTATACTACCTCTGGCAAATAAACTTAGAATTAAAACTTACAATTAAAATGGTCTCTATTTGTACAATACACAGATAAAGGCCTATATTTGTGTTTATAAACCTAACAACTATTATCAAATGTTTACATGAAGGCTTCTACAGTGCCTTAAAATTGCAACATTGTACTGCTCAAATATTTGGTTGTTTTGACCATATGGTGTATTTCAGAGGTCCAGCCAAAATCAGTTCAAAGCAGATATTGTGGGATTTTCTGCCTTGATATTCTGGTTTATATGGCTGTGTGGAAAGCCCTCAATTTTTCCTGAAAACATTTTTGGTGCACTTAACAGTCAGTCAACACTTTGTGACCTCTGTATATGTCCAGTCCGGTTCTTGGGTGTGGGTAGGTACTCAGGTTTTTAGTTTGCGTATTTCTACTAACCTTTGAGTCCTCCAGGCCTGGCAAATATCTCTGTTTTGTGTGGGTCTGCAAATATAAAGATAAGCTTTCAGAATACAAGCTTGCTCTTACCATATATGATGACGGTTTCTAACCTGAAGTTCATTTTGAAATTTCAGGACAAGGAAATATATGAAATATGCATACAATTAAACAATGTAAATTGGGGTGAAATAAGATGTACTTCTGGAGTCAACGCCGATTAAAATCAATGGGCTACTTTCTGAGGGAATTTATTAGTTATTTGGGTTGTTGTGAGTTTTCCGAGCTGTATGCCCATGTTCCAGAAGCATTCTCTCCTGACTTTTCACCTGCATCTATGGCAGGCATCCTCAGAGGTTGTGGTCTAACCTCACATCCTCTGAGACCTCACAACCTTTGAGGATGCCTGCCATGGATGCAGGCAAAACGTCAGGAGAGAATGCTTCTGGAACATGGCCATACGGCCCAGAAAACTCACAACAACCCAGTAATTCCAGCCATGAAAGCTTTCAGTAATACATATTTGTTATTTGTTTATTTCATTTATATACCATTTTTCTCAACCCCTGTGGGGACTCAAAGCAATTCACAGCAAGGTAAATGACAAAATTCAATGCCTCACAGAGTATAAAATTTAACAAACAATTAAAGTAGCATATAACAAAAGATTTAAACCAGAAACTAGAAAACATCGAACACAGACAACACAAAACATAGAACATTAGACACTGGAGCAGTTCACTTATGGCAGCCATTTTAGTTGCTATTATTTGCTTCAAGGTGGCTTTGATTTATTGGAACTGCCGGAATGAGAAACCTTCAATATCCTTGATGCTCAACTACCTTCTCAGATCTTATAAATTAAGGGGCCTGGCTTCCTTAATTGAATTAATTCACCTGTATTAGATTTTCAGAGCCAGCATATGTAGTGGTTTGAGTGTTGGACTAAGGCCCTATCATCTAGTTTCAGAATACGTTGATCTGGATTATAGTACAGGCAATATCCGAGTAACAAACATCTGACTTGTGGCGTAATGTAAAATAAACCACGTGTAGTTCACGTTTGATCAGTTCAAACACTGTCTTGCTAGAGAAAGAAAATATGCCACGTAGATGAACAATGAAGAACAAGTAGTTTACTCTCCGTAATTCAGAACAACATATGTACAATTATGTGATCAGTCGCATTAACTCACATAATGTCCTTCCCTAGAGAGATTAAAAATGGTCTTTCTTTGTCCCTGTGGAAAATCTTCCTCCAGCAGCTCATGAAGCAAGAACACACTTAAAAACGGTCTCTCTCTGCTTCTCTGCACAGGGACAGAAAGTGAGGTGAAATTTCTGAACAGGGACATATACAGCAAAACAAACATCACAGGGGTGTTAACTCTTCCCTCTGCTATCCAAAGCTAAATATATACATAGCTGGAATTACACTTTAACATGTACCTGTTTTGGCTTACATACAAATTCAATTTAAGAACAAACCTATATATCTTGTTCGTAATTTGGGGATTGCCTGTATAATCCAGTTAAGTGTTATGGTACTCTGCATTCTGAAACTGGATTATAAGGTAGTGTAGCTCCAGCTTAAGGCCCCATCTACACCACCATATAACCCAAGATAGTAGCTTAGACTCACATAATCCTGTTCAAAGCAGATAATCTGGATTCAGAAACTGGATTATATGGCAGTGTAGATCCAGCCTAAGACTCTGCAGACCAGGCTTTGGCTCCCTGCTCAACTGTGAAATCTCCATGGATGACCTTTGGCAAGCCACACTTTCTCAATTTCAAAGGGAGGCAAAGGCAAATTCCTTCTGAATAAATCTTGCCAGGAAAAACCTGCAGTAGGTTCACCATAAATTGGAAATGACTTGAAGACCCACAACAACAATGAAATGGGGTCTTCCTCTTCTTTCTATATGGGGTTTTCTTGGAAAGATTTGTTCAGAGGAGAGCTGTCATGGCCTTCCTCTGAGGATGAAAGAGTGTGACTGGTCCCATCTTGCCCTGTGCATTTCTATTTCCATGGCTGAGCAGAGGTTTAACTCTGGGCTCCCAGAGTTTTAGACTCGAACTGAAACCAATATAAGACTGGCTCAAAAATGTACTACAGAGTTCTTCCCCAGACAAATATCAACCACGGGGCAATACTAACGGCAGAGCACAACCCCAGAGCCCATTTGCTGTGAAGGTTGAAGACTCGTTTTCCATATATTTTTTCCTGCAATGGGTCAATAATAATACTATACAGGCACAATGGTTTTCTTTCTGGATTGCATCAGGACCTGTGGATGTGGGGAGATAATCCACTTACCCCATAATAAGAATAATGGGAATGGGGCAGTTCACTTCATTTAGTGGAAGAAGAAATTTTCCTCCACAAAATCATGTGCCATTTCTGAGGAAATGGGGCAACTCACTTAATTTAGAGGGGAGGGAGACATATTCCCACAAGGTAATTATATTTCCATTTCTGAGGGAATGGGGCAGCTCACTTTATTTAGGGGGGAGATACATATTCCCATGAGATAATCATATGCCTATTTTTGAGGGAATGTGGCAATTCACTTCATGGGGGGTGGGGGAAAACATATTCCCTCAACATAATCTTGCGCCCTTTCCTGAGGGAATAGGCAGTTCACTTTTAGTGGGGGAGATATGTTTCCTACATATTAATGCATGCTTTTCTGAGGGAATGGAGCAGTTCACTTTATTTAGGGAGGAAGAGAGATGTTCCCTCAAGATAACAATGCTCTCCTTTTTAAGGGAATGGGGCCTTTAACTTTATTTACGACAGAGAAAAATATTCCCTCAAGATAATAATGCTCCCTTTTCAGAGGGAATGGGGCTGTTTACTTTATTTAGAGAGGAAGAGAGATATTCCCTCAAGCTAACAATGCTCCCTTTTCTGAGGGAATGGGGCATGTCACTTTATTTAGGGAGGAAGAGAGATATTTCCCCAAGCTAACAATACTCCCTTTTCTGAGAGAATGTGGCCGTTAAATTTATTTAGGGTGGAGAAAGATATTCCCTCAAAATCAATAATGCTCCCCCCCCTTTTTTTTTTGAGGGAATGGGGTAGTTCACTTTATTTATTGGGGGGGGGGGGAGAGATATATATTCCCACAAAATTATAATGCTCCCTTTTCTGAGGGAATGAGGAAGTTCAGTTTTTAAAACCGGGGAGGGGGGCGGAGGATGTTTCCTCAGGATAAACATATGCCCTTTTTCTGAGGGAATGGAGCCATTAAATTTAGGAAGGAAGAGAGATATTCCCTCAAGATCACAATGCTCCCTTTTATGAGGGAATGGGGCAGTTTACTTTATTTGGGGGGGGGGGAGATATTCCCTCAATATTATAATGCTCCCTTTTCTGAGGGAATGGGGAAGTTCAGTTTTTAAAGAGGGGATGTGTTTCCTCAAGATAACCATACGCCTTTTTCTGAGGGAACGGGGCCGTTAACTTTATTTAGGAAGGAAGAGAGATATTCCCTCAAGTTAACAATGCTCCCTTTTCTGAGGGAATGGGGCCGTTAACTTTATTTAGGGTGGAGAAAGATATTCCCTCAAGATAATAATGCTCCTTTTTCTGAGGGAATGGGGCCGCTCACTTTATTTAGGACGGAGAAAGATATTCCCTCAAGCTAACAATGCTCCCTTTTCTGAGGGAATGGGGCAGTTTACTTTATTTAGGACGGAGAAAGATATTCCCTCAAGATATCAATACTCCCTTTTCTGAGGGAATGGGGCAGTTCACTTTATTTAGGGTGGAGAAATATATTCCCTCAAAACAATAATGTTCCCTTTTCTGAGGGAATGGGGAAGTTCAGTTTTTAAAGAGGGGGATGTGTTTCCTCAAGATAACCATACGCCCTTTTCTGAGGGAATGGGGCCGTTAACTTTATTTAGGAAGGAAGAGAGATATTCCCTCAAGCTAACAATGCTCCCTTTTCTGAGGGAATGGGGCAGTTCACTTTATTTAGGACGGAGAAAGATATTCCCTCAAGATATCAATGCTACCTTTTCTGAGGGAACGGGGCAGTTCATTTTATTTATTGGGGGGGGGGGGGAGATATTCCCTCAATATTATAATGTTCCCTTTTCTGAGGGAATGGGGAAGTTCAGTTTTTAAAGAGGGGGATGTGTTTCCTCAAGATAACCATATGCCTTTTTCTGAGGGAATGGGACCATTAACTTTATTTAGGAAGGATGAGAGATATTCCCCCAAGATAACAATGCTCCCTTTTATGAGGGAATGGGGCCGTTAACTTTACTTAGGGCGGAGAAAGATATTCCTTCAAGCTAACAATGCTCCCTTTTCTGAGGGAATGGGGCAGTTCACTTTATTTATTGGGGGGGGGGATATTCCCTCAAAATTATAACGCTCCCTTTTGTGAGGGAACGTGGAAGTTCACTTTATTTAAGGTGGGAGGGGATATATTCCCTCAAGATAATAATGCTCCCTTTGTATTGTCGAAGGCTTTCATGGCTGGAATCACTAGGTTCTTGTAGGTTTTTTCGGGCTATAGGGCCATGTTCTAGAGGCATTTCTCCTGATGTTTCGCCTGCATCTATGGCAAGCATCCTCAGAGGTAGTGAGGTCTGTTGGAAATAGGAAAATGGGTTTATATATCTGTGGAATGACTGGGGTGGGGCAAAGAGCTCTCTGCTGAAGCTAGGTGTGAATGTTTCAGCTGACCACCTTCATTAGCATTTGAAGGCCTGCCTGAGCCTGGGAAAATGTTCTGTTGAGAGGTGCTAAGATGTGCCTGGTTGTTTCCTCTCTGCTGTTTTGTAGTTGTAATTTTAGAGTTTTTTAATACTGGTAGCCAGATTTTGTTCATTTTCATGGTCTCCTCCTTTCTGTTGAAATTGTCCACATGCTTGTGGATTTCGATGGCTTCTCTGTGTAGTCTGACATGGTGGTTGTTGGACACCTCTCAACAGAACATTTTCCCAGGCTCAGGCAGGCCTTCAAATGCTAATGAAGGTGGTCAGCTGAAACATTCACACCTAGCTTCAGCAGAGAGCTCTTTGCTCCACCCGTCATTCCACAGATATATAAACCCATTTTCCTATTTCCAACAGACCTCACTACCTCTGAGGATGCTTGCCATAGATGCAGGCGAAACGTCAGGAGAAATGCCTCTAGAACATGGCCCTATAGCCTGAAAAAACCTACAAGAACCTAATGCTCCCTTTCCTGAGGGAATGGGGCAATTCACTTTATTTAGGAGGGGAATATATTCCCTCAAGATAACAATGCTCCCTTTTCTGAGGGAATGGGACCCTTAACTTTACTTAGGGAGGAAGAGAGATATTCCCTCAAGATAATAAGGCTCCCTTTTCTGAGGGAATGGGGCTGTTCACTTTATTTAGGGGAGGAGATATTCCCTCAAGATGAGGCCTAGGCCAACTTGGGCCCTCCTTCCCTCCCTCCAAGGCTTGGGGCCTCAACTCCCACCATTCCTAACGGTCTCAGGTCCCTTCCGCTTAAGCGGCTGAGGGGGAAAAGGAAGGGGCCTGAGGCCGTTAGGAATGGTGGGAGTTGAGGCCCCAAGCCTTGGAGGGAGGGAAGGAGGGCCCAAGTTGGCTTAGGCCTGCTGAAGAGACTGATGCCCCCTTTCCCAAGGGAAGAGGCTGCCTCCCTGCTCAGACTGCCCCTTCCGGCGGGGAGAGAGGGAGGCGGCCTGGCGCTGCTGAAGGAGGAGGCGGAGGCGGAGGAGGCGGAGGAGGCGGAGGAGGCGGAGGCCCTGCCCGCCGGGGGCTTGGCTGACTCCGCGGGCGGCGGCGGCGGCGGCGGCGGCGGCGTGTGACGGACGAAGCCCTCCTCTGCCTGCCTCCTCCTTCTCCTCTAGCCTCCTCCTCCTCCGTGTCTAGCTGGTCTCCTCGGGCCGGAGGGAGCGGCGCTTGCTGCAGTGAGAGAGACCCGCTTCTCGACGAAGAGGAGGAGAAGACAAGGCGTCCTCCTTGATTCCTCCCGGGCCCGGAGTAAGCCACGGTCCTCGCCTCCGCCATGAATCCCGCCGCCAGCTCCTTAGCACCGGCCTCGGGGAGGACGCCGGCCGGGCCGAGGTATGGAGGGAAAGGAGAGAGAGATGGAGGGGATGGGAGGGAAGGAAGAGATGGAGGAGGGAGGGAAGGAAGGCAGGAAGGACGCCCTTGAGAGGGTCCCCCTTCCCTCCAGACCCCTTTCTCCTTGGCCTCTCCTTTGAGGAAGATGGAGAAGGCACAATTTTGGGGGGAAAGGGTCCTTTTCTTTTTCCCGCTCTGTGTTTTTATTCTCTGGCTCTCTGTTTGGAGAAAGAGATAGTCGACTCCTTCTCTCCCCATTGGCCTTGGAAACCCTATAGATAGGCACCCTCATGGTTTCCTAGTCGCCGACCCCAAAAGTGACCTTCCTTAGGATTGAATTGGTCTCATAGATATGGGGTGATGGATCACCTCGACTCATCAATGTCTCCAGGAATTGTGTAGGTGTCATGGTTTCCATTCTGGTTTGAGTTGGGAGGTGCAGAGATGGTCACCCAACCCATAAGTGTCCTTAGGAACCTTATAGGTTTTCGTTCTGGATGTGGGGAGATAATTAACACCCCCCCCCCCCCACACACACACACATACATAAGTGTTACTAGGAAGCTTATAGGCACCATGGATATGGGGAAATAGTCACCTCCCATAAGTGTCCCATTAGGAATCCTATAGTTTTTCATTTTGGACGTGGGGAGATTTTTCAGCTTTCCCCCATATGTGTCCCTAGGAGCCTTATAGGCGCCATTATTTTCATTCTGGATTTGGGAAAACAGTCAGTGACCCCTATAAGTGTCCCTAGGAACATTAAAAGCACTATGGTTTTCATCAGGATGTGTGGAGATAGTCAACCCCTCATAAGTGTCCCTAGGAACCTTACAGGTTTTCATCTGGATGTGTGGTGATAGTCACCCACCCATAAGTATCCTTAGGAACCTTATAGGTTTTTGTTCTGGATGTGGGGAGATAATTAACACCCCCCCTCCACACACACACACACACACACACATGTTACTAGGAAGCTTATAGGCACCATGGATATGGGGAAATAGTCACCTCCCATAAATGTCCCATTAGGAATCCTATAGTTTTTCATTTTGGACATGGGGAGATTGTCAGCTTTCCCCCATATGTGTCCCTAGGAGCCTTATAGGAACCATTATTTTCATTCTGGATGTGGGAAAACAGTGAGTGACCCCTATAAGTGTCCCTAGGAACATTAAAAACATGATGGTGTTCATCTGGATGTGTGGAGATAGTCAACCCCCATAAGTGTCCCTAGGAACCTTACAGGTTTTCATCTGGATGTGTGGAGATAGCCACCCACCCATAAGTGTCCTTAGGAACCTTACAGGTTTTCATTCTGGATGTGTGGAGATAGTCACCCCCCATAAGTGTCCCTAGGAACCTTACAGGTTTCATCTGGATCTATGGAGATAGTCACCCCCCATAAGTGTCCCTAGGAACCTTACAGGTTTTCATCTGGAACTATGGAGATAGTCACCCCCCCCCCCATAAGTGTCCCTAGGAAACTTACAAGTTTTCATTCTGGATGTGTGGAGATAGTCACCCACCCATAAGTGTCCCTAGGAACCTTACAGGTTTTCATTCTGGATGTGTGGAGATAGTCACCCCCCCCCCCAAGTGTCCCTAGAAACCTTACAGGTTTTCATTCTGGATGTGTGGTGATAGTCACCCCCCCCCCCCCCCAAGTGTCCCTAGGAACCTTACAGATTTTCATCTGGATGTGTGGAGATAGTCACTCCCCATAAGTGTCCCTAGGAACCTTACAGGTTTTTATCTGGATGTGTGGTCACTCCCCATAAGTGTCCCTAGGAACCTTACAGGTTTTCATTCTGGATGTGTGGTGGTAGTCACTCCCCATAAGTGTCCCTAGGAGCCTTACAGGTTTCCATCTGGATGTGTGGAGATAGTCACTCCCCATAAGTGTCCCTAGGAACCTTACAGGTTTTCATTCTGGATGTGGGGAGATAGTTACCCCCCCCCCCCCACAATAAATGTCCCCAGGAAGCTTATAGGTTTTCATTCAGGATGTGGGGAGATAGTCACCACCACCCTCAATAAGTGTCCTTAGGAACCTTATAGGCACCATGGTTTTCGTTCTGGGTTGAGTTGGGATTCATAGATATGGGGAGAGAGTCGCCTCCATAAGGGAAGAGGGAGCAAGCTTGTTTTCTGCTGCCCTGGAGATTAGGATGCGGGACAATGGCTTCAAACTACAGGAAAGGAGATTCCACCTGAACATTAGGAAGAACTTCCTGACAGTGAGAGCTGTTCAGCAGTGGAACTCTCTGCCCCGGGGTGTGGTGGAGGCTCCTTCTTTGGAAGCTTTGAAGCAGAGGCTGCATGGATCTGTTGGGGGGTGCTTTGAATGTAATTTGCCTGCTTCATGGCAGGGGGTTAGACTAGATGGCCCATGATGTTTCTTCCAACTCTCTGGTTCTATAAAGTGTACTTGGTAGCCATTTAGACATATTGTTTTCCATTCTGGATTGAGTTTTGGATGTGGGGGGATAGTGTCCCCCACCCCCAATACATGTCCTTAGGAACTAGATAGACATGGTGTTTTATTACTAGATTCAGTTGGGATGTGGGAACACAGTCGTCCTCCCTTAAGTGTATCCTTGGGAACAGTATGGTTTCCGTTTTGGATTGAGTTTGAGATGTGGGAAGATAATAATCACCCTCCAAGTGACTTTAGGAACTGTCTAGGCATCATGGTTTCGATTCTGGATTGAGTTGGGAACTCATGGATGTGAGATAGTCACCCCGCTGCCTATAAGTGTCCTTGGGAAACATAGAGGCGCAATGGTTTTCATCCTGGATTGAGTTTGGGGTGTGGAGAGATTGTCACCTCCCCCCCCCCCCCCCCGTAAGTGTCTTGGCAACCTTATGGGGCTCCTTTTGAGAGCTCCCTGTTTTGGGGCTGCAGTGACCCCCCTGCTGGTGCCCTTGAGAGAGAAGCTCTGAATTGGAAGATGGAAGGATAAAGAGGATATATGCCATTTCCCCCCACTCTGGTTGTGGGGTGGTAATCTGATTTATTGGCCTGAGATCTTCATTTTTCATTTTATGTTCTGTTCAAGTGAATGCTCCCGTTATAGGTCTGAAAGGACACAGAGATTTTTTTGTCTTTGAATAGATGTCCCTTTTTCAGTACCCTTCAGGGGTTCTCTGTTCTTGAGGTGACCTCGGAGGTGTTTAGGATTCTCTCTTCTCATGGGAGAAAAATGGGTTTTGGAGTCATTAGATCTTTGGTCCTAGGGTGCTACTAACTACCCCATAGAATGAATGCAGCTTGTCGACGCTTGAACTGTCATGCCTCAATGCTATTGAATCCTAGGAGTTGTGGTGTCACAAGGTTTTTAGCCTTCTACGCCAGAGTGCTGGATCTTCAACCAAACTACAGTTCCCATGATCTCATAACATTGAGTCATGGCTGTTAATGTGCTGTCAAATTGCATTCTTAGTCCTGAGAATCCCATCTTTTCACGGTGTAGCACATCCATGGAGTTATGGAACAGGCTCCTTCTTTGGAGGCTTTTAAACAGAGGCTGGATAGCCATCTGTTGGTGGTGCTTTGAATGTGATTTTCCTGCTTCTTGGCAGGGGGCTGGACTGGATGGCTCACGAGATCTCTTCCAACTCTATGATTCTAGATTGAGTATCTGTTATCCAAAATGCTTAAAGAGTTTTGGATTTTTGGAATACTTACATCTATATCTGGCATGGGCAAACTTTGGCCATCCAGGTGTTTTGGACTTCAACTCCCACAATTGTGGGTGTTGAAGTCCAAAACACCTGAGGGGCCAAAGTTTGTCCATGTGTGATCTATATATTAAGGTATGTCCGAGATGGAAGTAAACATAGAAACTCTTTTGTGTTTCATGCATGCTTTATACTCATTCCCTGCATGTAATTTTATACACTGTATTTTAAATATTTTTGTGCATGGACTAAGTTTGTGTAGGTGGAACCATCAAAAGCAAAGGTCTGTCTCCCAGGGTGCAGAATAAGTGCAGTTTGACACCACTCTAACTGCCATGGCTCAGTGCTATAGAATTGTGGGAGTTATAGTTTTATAAGCACTTCTTAGCCAGGGTGCTGGTGCCTCACCAAACTACAACCCCCATAGCCTTGAGTGGCATCAGTTAAAGTGGAATCAACCTCCATGCATTCTGCAGCGTAGAACCACCCAAAGCACACAGTCCTCTGCCTGCCTTGTGTGTAGGTGTGAATAGAGAAGTTGGGGTTAGCTGTGAAAGTCCCCTCCTTCTCCCAGGGCCAAGAGGGAAGGGTAGGCCCCGAAAGCCGCCTCTGGAGGCGGGGATAGATTTAGCCAGGGAAAATCCTCTCTGTGGCGTGCTGCTGCTGCTATTGCTGTTGCTGCTTCTCTTGCTCGCCTGCCTGCCTGCCTTGGGGCTGACTCCCTGTCGCTGGTCTTTCTCCCCTCCTCAGGGAGCGGCTGCGAAGGGAATAGGGAGCCGCCGGCGCCAAGTCTTCCCAGCCCACAACGACTGGGGCCGGGCCAGCCACCTCGTGTCCATGAGACCGCCGTCTTCCCGTCAGAGCTGCTGCTGCTGCTGCCGCCGCCGCCTTCGCCAGCAGCCACCAAGCAAGGCACACGCCTCCGCCGGGCCCAGTTCCTTCTTCGGCCCCCTTGCTTCCTTCCCTCTGCGGAGCAGAAGGTGAATGAATGATTTAGGCAAGGCCTGCTGGCTGAGCGGGAGCCACCATGGGTGCATCTACACTGGGGAATGGATCCAGTGTGACACTGCTTTAAAACACCATGGCTCAATGCTATTGAACCCTGGGAGATGTAGTTTTACGTGACTGTTAGGAATTGTGGGACTTAAAGCCCAAAACATCTGGAGGGCCGAAGTTTGCCCATGCCCGAAGAGGTTCTGTGAGCTTGAATTGAAGGGAAAATCAATTTACTATATTTTCCTCTGACCTCTAACTGAAATCTAGTATTTCCTTCACTTATGAATTGTGCAGTAAAGTACAGTCACATCACAATTGTTGCATATTTCGAAAAATGATTTGCATTCATCCATACTTTGAAATTACATTAACTGTTAGAATGGATGTTAAATAACATGATCATAAGTGTTCAAACTAAAATTTAATTTAAAGGCACACCCATGTTAAGTGTCATAAAACTATCTGTTACTCTGTTCTGAAAAAGGGTATATGTATTGTCTAAGGCCTTCATGGCTCAGTTGTAGGTTTTTCGGGTTGTAGAGGATGTCGCTGGTCTTTCTCTTCTCCTCAGGGAGCTGCCATAATACAGGTGAAATGTCAGGAGAGAATGTTTCTGGAACATGGCCATACATTCCAAAAACCCTACAACAACCCAAGGGGTATATGGTTTGCCAGTATATGGCTGTCAAAGCGTACGTGAAACAAGAAAGGTTAAGAACCCCTGGTCTGTAACACAGAATTAATACAGCTTGACTCCAATTTAACTGCCATGGCTCAATGCCATGGAATCATGGGAGTTGTAGTTTTACAAGCCTTCTCTGCCAAAGAGTGCTGGAGCCTCCCCAAATTACAAATTGTGGGATTCCATAGCATTGAGCCAAAGGAGTTAGATTGGAGTCAGACTTCATTACTAATCCAGCCTTTTCCCACTGTGTTCAGTGGAACGTCTTCTGTGGATGAATGTTTCTGTAGATTTGTGTCTTCTTTAGATGCTTCTTCTTTGCTTAACATTTCCCATCAGAATTTCTTTACTGCCTTTATTTCTCTCTCTTCATTTATCCCTGTTCTTCCTACTAGAGGTCATCTAATATATTTTATTCCACTTTTTCCCTCATGTAAATTGTTAGAAAGCCAGTTTATCTTATTGTGTTATTTTTTTTAGATTTATCACTTGCTGTTGCTAAGAAAAATAGCCAATGTAGAACTGCTTTCCCCCCTCAGTCACTCATTCTTGCTAACTACAGAGTAGTTAAATATTTCCCTACTTTTACGAGTAAATCATGCTTAAATTATACTAAGCAACAAAATTTGAAAAACGTTCTGTTCGGGGGTTGGAAATGTTATTCCTGTTTGTGTGATACTTACTTTGAAAGTAGTTGTTATAATCCAGAAACTCAGTTGGTTGACACTCAGTGAAATATGCATTGAAAAGCTATAGCAAAATGTTCTGAAGGATGTCCCTCAAAAACAAAGTTTTTGCAGTGTGTTGTCAAAGGCTTAAATGGCCGGAATCACTGGGTTCTTTCTCCCACCCTGGACATTCCACAGATATATAAACCTCACTTGCCTACTTCCCAACAGACCTCACAACCTCTGAGGATGCCTGCCATAGATGTGGGTGAAACGTCAGGAGAGAATGTTTCTGGAACATGGCTATACAACCCGGAAAACTCACAGCAACCCAAAGTTTTTGCAGTTTAATAAACCTTTTCCATGTTTTTATGATAGAACCAAACCAGGAATAATGTCACATAGTGTTATTTATTTGTGGGTAAAAGTGAGGGGAATTCTGTTCCTCAAATACTCTTTAGTGTTTTTAATCATGCAGAAGGTACCTTCTCTTTGCTATGACCTTTTAAGACAATGATGACTTACTCAATGTGCTGTGATTCTTTTTGTGCTTAAATCATAGATAAGGGTTTTCTGAGATTTGTCTCTAGCCCGCATAAACATATGCTTGTAATTAATGCAAGTGATTCTCTACAGCCTGTGGTGATTTTTTGTCATTTTTTTTTCTAAAAAGGAAAACTGTCATTATGTATTCTGTGTAACTTGTCTAGATAGACATGCCCAAATTAATCCCTCATATCAGGAGGGAAAAGACAGATAAGATTCCATGTAAGATATGTGTGCAACTCTGGCATTTAGAAGCAAGGGAATCTATGCTAAGGCCACTTAACATTTGCAAAGTACACAACCATTTGATTTTAGTAAAGCCTTGTTGCCTATTGGTCATCAGAAAATTGTGGTCTTTGTATTGAGTAATTTTTCTCCTTCTTATCCTGTAGGAAAAGACTATCGACTCCTGTGTGAAGAGAATGGCTGTGACTTTAGAACAGGCCCAAAGGGCGGGCTATATATTTCTGAAGGCACTCTTAAGATTTGGCTTTATGGTTGCTAATAACCTTGTCGCTATTCCATCCTACGTCCTATATTTAATAGTACTGCAACCTCTCCGATTGTTGGATAGTAAACGATTCTGGTATATTGAAGGAGTATTATTTAAATGGCTTTTAGCTATGGTGGCGTCCTGGGGCTGGTGGGCAGAATATACAGGTAAGAACTATATTTACTCTTATAATGAAATATATATGTAGATATAAATAAATAAATAAATAAACCGCAGAGTTGGGCAAAGGCTTTATTGGGAGCAGTCAAAATCCCACAAAATATGCATGTTTGTAGTTCACCAGAATTATGTATTTTAAAATACGGATAGGAGTAGATATTTTGTGTGCTCCTTTGTAGTTATGTTTATTTAATAGAATAACACAACCAAAGACTCCAAGAACATGAACATTTTTACATTATTTAAAATAATATTAAAACATTTTAGGGCAGCTAACAAAATCTATTCAAAATAATGAATTATCAAACCACCAGAGATATGTAAAAAGATAAATGTATGCAACATTATTTTGTTAGTGAAACAGATTACAGAAATATGAATAATCAGAGAGGTTTCTAAAGCCATTTTTAAAACTCAGGATGAATGTTAGCATTCAAGATTTTGTACCTGCTTCTTGCAATTGCTCTATCCTAGTTGTTTTTGGTGATTGTTGCACTGTGGTGAAATACTGAGAACTGATTCTTAAATGTGTGTATGTATAAAATATGATAAATGCCTTTTAGTTATGATTCCTAACATTCATGGATAAATATTGTTACGATTCTGCTGATATACTGTGTGGGCATAAATAGTAGCAGCAAAAAGAAAAAGCTTGTGGGCACAGCAACCATGTAAAGCGTTAGGAATGGGAGAAACGAGGTGGCATTTTTTTCCTGCTGAATGACCCTAGCCAAAATGCTGTTAGCCTAGTGTGCCAACAAGATTCCAATGTATGAATAACTATATGTCTTCCTGTGAAAGTCAACATTTACTCGATTTTAAACAGTAGCTGGGATCCTACTATAGCATTATGCTAGTGTAATGATCTTTTACACTGATTGTTTGAGCTTCAACCTCCTTGCACAGGAAGATGGAAGTAGAAGGATAGGTCACCTTCTCTTTACCACCTTTCTTGTATCTCTCGTACCCAAGTAGTGTGGATTGGGCTGAATTGACCTATATCGAGAAGATATAACCTATATCGAGAAGATATTACATGACATTGAATGTTTGCTTTTTTGTTTTTGGAAGCCGCCCTGAGTCCCTTTGGGGAGAGAGGGCGGGTTAAAAATAAAGATGATGATGATTATTATATAAGCTCTTTTTGGATTGAAGGCTTCACAACATTTTTCTCCGAGTTGGGAGCTGACTTCCCTTGTTCTGTGTCAAAAAAGAGACTTATTTAAGGGCATAATGTAAAGACCATGTATATAATCAAATAGAATCATAGAATTAGAAGGGGCTTTTTATACTATTGAGTCCCTTACCGAGGGGCCCTTCTATACATGCCTAAAAACCCGAAAGAAGCCAGAATTAAAAGGGGTGTGTGTGAGTGGCTAAATGACATTTCAGGAAAGTGTGCATGGAATTGGGTTAACAGCTGGAAATGCATGTCCTTAAAAGGTTCACTTAAAACCCAATTCTGGCCCAAAAAAGTTCCTGTCACGTGGCTTCCTTCCAGTTCCCTGGTGTGGACTGCTCCAGCACATGTGCACATTTTAAAAACTCGAAACAATTGATCGGGCTGTCAAAACATGGAGCCGTGGACACCCAGGTGCCTCAATGGAAGCACAGTTGGAAAACAATTACAATTAGAACTCTCAGGAATGATTCCTTTGTTCTGGCCTCTATAATATTAAACAGAGCTTGAATTTACAGTTGGGTGAATAAGAAATCTGCTTGTGTGTACATGTAGATCTCTGTATGAGCATATATGAGATCCAGTGCATCTCAGAGAGCATTAAAAAAAACTTCTGCCGGATGTCCCCCGCTCATCTTGCAGACTTTTAAAATCCGCTACAAAGGAATTTTGCTAGATTATATTCAACTTTTGATTAACAGTAATATCAAAGTTCTTTTTACATGTATTACTGCTAAGACATGAATCTCCCATTCTATACCTCTATATTTGGTTTTATAATGTAAATGTAGAATTTTGCATTTGTCTTTGCTTAATTTCATTTTTTTATTTTCATCTTAATTTTCTGGTTTATCAATGTCTTTTTGAATTCTGTTTCTGTTTTCTTACGTGTTAGCTACTTCTCCCAGTTTTGTATTATCCACAAATTTGATGAGTCTCTCTATTCAATCATTAATAAAAATATTACTCTTGTGCTCAAGACAGAACCCTTTGGCACTCTGCTGTAGATTTCCCTCCAGTTTGAAGGGCAGCCAGTGATAGCAACTCTTTAAGCATTGTTTTCGTAATCGGTTATAGCTCCATATGACCTTATTTCTATCTATCCCACATTTCATCAATTTGCAAATCAAAATACCATGTTAGACTTCATGAAATGGTTTGTTCAGATTTATATCTCTTGGTCATACATTTTTAAAATATTCACTGGTTTGATGGTAGACATTGGTCTTTTATTAGATTTTTCATGATCCCCCTTCTTAATAAGTAACGTTTGTTAGACAATTGAACTTCCAACCTGTAAATTTGAATGACTGCTATTGCCTTCCATATTGACTTTTTTTGCAGGAATCAGGAGGGTAATGCAGTGTGTTGCACCCATCAAACTTTTATATGTTCACAATTTGAAAAGAGGAATAGTAATTTTGTCTATATAGGTTAATATGCCAGTATTAAATTATGTTTCTTGCTAATCTTTATGTTCATCTATTGAATGTTGTTGTTGTTCATTCGTTCAGTCGTCTCCGACTCTTCGTGACCTCATGGACCAGCCTACGCCAGAGCTCCCTGTCGGCCGTTACCACCCCCAGCTCCCTCAAGGTCAGTCCAGTCACTTCAAGGATGCCATCCATCCATCTTGCCCTTGGTCGGCCCCTCTTCCTTTTGCCTTCCACTTTCCCCAGCATAATTGTCTTCTCTAGGCTTTCCTGTCTCCTCATGATGTGGCCAAAGTACTTCAGCTTTGTCTCTAGTATCTTTCCCTCCAGTGAGCAGTCGGGCTTTATTTCCTGGAGGATGGACTGGTTGGATCTTCTCGCAGTCCAAGGCACTCTCAGAACTTTCCTCCAACACCACAGCTCAAAAGCATCGATCTTCCTTCGCTCAGCCTTCCCTAAGGTCCAGCTCTCACATCCGTAGGTGACTCCAGGGAATACCATGGCTTTGACTAGGCGGATCTTATGCAAATAAAATCATACGGCAAGGAGAACCCAGCTGGAATATATATATATAGTCCCAAATCCATAGTTGTGGAATGCCGTTGTTGTTGTTACCCTCCCCTCCTCCTCCTCCTTCTTTTTATGTTTATTTATACCCCACTTTTTCTCTCTCTAAGGATATTCTTGATTAAGGCCCAAAGCTGCTCACAATCCTAAAAACAATACAATGAAAAACCTACATGATATAAATATTAAAATAGAATTAAGATCAACCAAATTGTCACAGGAGAATGTATAAGATCTCACTTTCCAAACTCCTTATCTGGCCAGATGATACAAAAATAATGGTGTTGTGGGGAGATTTAACACAAAGGTTAGGCTGTCTCTTGACATTGTGGACACAGGGAAGCAGAAGTAAAAAAGGAACATGACAGTGATAGAAAGGGATTTATTTTTAATTGTGCAGTAGTTTGAAAGTAGTAGAAGACAGATTGTGTAGTTTTACTTAGTGACTGAAAATACAAGTCCCCTCTTCTGGTATTTTATGGTATTTTCTGAGGCATGTGAAAAAGGTAGCTGTGCTGGTTCGCGAGAGAAAAGCTTTTAAATTCTCAATTCCCCCCTCCCTCCCAAAAAAAAAATCAGATTCAGTGATAGGAAAAGTCATAGGAAAAACCCGTTCTCAGAATATTTACAATGGAATCTGCTATTTATTCTGGTTAAGTTTATTTCCTCACCAATATACATTTAATCCAGTTATCAGTATAGGCCTAAATTCTAGACAGAATGTCATGTTTCTTGGTGAAGTACATTTCAAGAGTAGTTACTCTTTAAAATCACATTTGGTACATTTTCATGTGCTCTCTGAAATGAACATATTTAACTGGATTCTTTTAAGAAGAAATTTTGATGGCTCTTGAATATGAAATCACTCTAGTTTTTGTCTTGCCTGTAGGATGTTCTTATTGCAAGCTGTGTATGGTCTCTTAAGCGGATGTAAAATTTAAATTGCAATGTGATTTCAGTTTTGCTTCTGCCGTCTGTTCCTCATGAGTAACATCAACAAAAGTCAAACAGCTTGAGAGTGGCTCACAGGTGCCCCTAGCATGACAGAACACCCACAGTCTATTTGACTTCTCAAGTATTGCAATCTTTCAGAGGTGCTGTCATTGTTGCAGTCTGGATTATTCAAACCATGTATGTTTTCAAATTGTAATTTAAAAGGTGCTTACACCGTATTAATAGTTTGGGTCTTATATTGGATATGTGTGTAGATAACAAAGGAAAGTTATTCCAGTAAGAAAATAAGAACTCTTGCACTTTTAGACATTTGAAGCATATCAACAAAACAGTAGAGCTGAATATACTTTTTTATACATACATGAGAATTAATGTATTTATCAAAAGCACTAAAACTCAAGCTACCTGCTTATAATGACTTAGAGTGGCAGCTTGTGGCTCTCATATTATTGTTGGGTGATTCTGATTTAGGTTTTAGTCTGAAATTTAAAGGACCTAAACCTGCTTTTGGAGTAGTATCTTGGAAAGATATTTAAAGCTACCACTGATGAGTGATGAGAGATTGTTGCTATTTAGAATCCATTTCTTCTCACTGCTGGCTAATGCATTTTCCTCATCTATTGCTTGAAAGGTCTTCTTGTGACAATTTGTATTTACTGTGTCCTTTGAAATTGTGACAGATATGGACATAGCACTGTGTCAATCTTGAATGTTTTACTGCTAGAAATTCATTAGAGAACATAGAGAACAATTTATCTTAATAACAGAATTAAGTCAGAAAAAATAATGCCAACGCAGTCGTACAATCTGCACAAAAACATGAGTATAAGAAGTTACAACAGGTATCATCAGTGCAATTTTTGTATAGAGCTTTTTCCAAAGAAAGGTATATGGCAGCATTCTTCTTACAGTAGTCATTGCCTTGGATATTGATATTGCCTAAAATACATAATTGTAATAGGTAAATTTCTGCTGAAAAGAATTAACATTCTCCTTAATGTAAAGAGGGTTTATTAAATTAAGGTTGTATGGTCTAGAAATCCCATCCCCTTTTTCCTAAATGAGAAGCCCCTGGTGGCACAGTGGGTTGAACTGCTGAGCAGCTGAACTTGTTGATCGAAAGGTTGCAAATTCGAATCTGGGGAGCTGCGTGAGCTCTCGCTGTTATTTATTTATTTGCTTGGTTTACTTCTATACCGCATTTTTCAGCCCAGTCAGGCGACTCAATGCGGTTAGCTCCAGCTTCTGTCAACCTAACAGTTCGAAAACATGCAAATGTGGGTAGATCAATAGGTACCACTCCGGTGGGAAGGTAGTGGTGCTCCATGCAGTCATGCCGGCCACATGACCTTGGAGATGAGCACCAATCCCCAGAGTCGGACACGAGGGGAAACCCGTTACCTTTTCCTAAATGAAAGGCTCCATACTTTCTGTAATTTTAAAAAGAGGCCTTAATATGTAAATGGACTTTTCTACTTTACAATTATATCATGTGCTTTGCAGCTATGTTATGTGCTAACAATTTATGAAGCATTTGACTTCAGTTCCTCAGGTGGCAATATTCACAGCTGTGTGTTAAAACAGGTTGAGGCTGTAATGAAAAAATCAGTATTTTCTGTCAGTGACAAAATGATTTCCAACTGATGGGGGGTGTATGATACAATCGTTAGTTGGTTCCATTATTACTGGAAATGTAGTAGAGAATGACTACTTGCCAGTTAATATTTGTTTCATTATTGGATATTTTCTACTAATGGAGAAAAGACATTCTTATGTGTATTGCCAATATAATTATTCTGTTAGATATCAGATTATTCATTTTTTCTTTGTTTTCATATTTTTAAACCAAATATAAGAGACAACAATGTCAGGGACAAGCAATGTCAGCAAATGCTTTTTGGGTGAATCTCCCTTTTATTGCCACAGGCTATGGGTATGGCTATACTATGGGTATTTCTGATGCTGTAGCTAGGTTGAGAAGGACAAAGGGGTAAAAAAGAGAATTTGGGCAGGTGGTGGCGCAGAGGGGAAATCGCTGCGCTGCTGAACTTGCTATCCAAAAGTTTCGCAGTTCAAATCCAAGGAGCAGGGTGAGCCTCCACTGTTAGCCCCAGCTTCTGTCAACCTAGCAGTTCAAAAACATGCAAATGTGAGTAGATCAATAGGTACCTCTCTGGCGGGAAGGTAACGGCACTCCATACAGTTTTGCCGTCCACATGGCCTTGGAGGCGTCTACAGAAAATGCCGGCTCTTTGGCTTAGAAATGGAGATGAGCACCACCCCACTGTCAGGCACAACTAGACTTCATGTTAGGGGAAACCTTTAATTTACTTTAAGATAACTAAGCAAGGGGTCAACTCTAGTTAAGACTTGGATGGCAGAATATCAACAAATACCAAGTGGGCTAAATTTCATAAGAAGAACGGGCAAAACCATTTCTGTATTTTCTTTGCCATTAAAACAATGACATTCGCGGATTTGACAGGCTTTTATATGTTACTTGAAGGCATATACATATGCAAAGAAATAGCTTCAGGGAAAAAATATGAGGTGGGAGACATTTCAGTTGACAAACATCAGTGTTTCTTACGCTTTACTAGGAAGATCCTTGTGGTTATATGTGTGTTAAAATTAATAATGTTATAATTCTGTAACTGAATGATATACTTTGTGTGAAAGTGGCAATGTTTATTTATTAATAGAGCATTTATATCCTGCTTTTCTCTCCCTCCAAGGCCAGGGCAGTGGCAGTTGGGATAGACTAAGATAGATTTTCTGTATAAAGAGATTTTTTTCTGGGGCTTCTTCTAAACTTGCTTTTCGGATTAATTTCAATGCAGTAAAGTAATTGCTTATGTTAAAATATTACTTTTGAAGCATCATAAATCATGTATACTAAGTGCTCTGTGTGACAATGTAACTTTAGGAAAATATTCCTGCAATAGAGGAATTCTGAAGATTCAAAAAAATCTTCATCAAAACTCAGTAATTACTCTAGAAGGGTATTTCCCTTTCCAGTAATTCTGTAAGGCCTAAGCATGTTTGGCGGGCTCAAAATGCTGGTTGATAGGTTAGTAATTGTAGGGAAAGTCATGCTGAATTGTGTGTTCCTTGTTGAATTGCAACTCCCACTATCCCTCACTGTTGATGTCAGCTAGAAGGACTGTGGGCTGCATTTCAATAGAATTTGAAGTGTTACTCAGCCCACATCCTGGTGTAGTCTTTTATCAGCATGCTTTCACATCATGGCCAACCAGTTGCTTGTGAGGTACTCACCAAAAAGTGCTCCTTCTCACATTCTTCTGCAGCTGATATATAGAGACATGACATCTTTGATGGTGGACACACTATGTAGCTGTCCTGGCTAGAAACCATGGGTGGTTCTAACCTCCATGAATTTATGTTCTCTCATTTAAAGATGTCCACTTTGGCATCCATTTCTATGAATTGTGATGGTGATTTCTATAGTTATCTGCACTGTATAGTGAAGTGCTTACTTTTATCTGCCCTGAATTTTCTGCTGTGCTGATTCAGTAGACGACTGAAAGTAGCATTATGAGAGGCAGCAAAACTACTCAATATGTTTTTTCCACACTGTTTAATTTAAAATCTCTTTGGTTGTTCACTGACATTCTGTTTTCTGTTCTTAAGTTGAAAACAAATTAACTGTTTTGGGAGATGGTGAATGGACATTCAGACAACATGGTCAGTCCAGTAAAGGATGACGTTTGTTCATCTCTCTTCCCAAGAGATTTGCAGGATTTTTCAAAGGCAAAGCTGATGGAATTTTTCCAGAAGCTGAGAGTAACATTTGTAGATGGGTCATGTTTCATAGGCATAAAGTACAGTTGGAAGGACAATCATTTTATAAATAAGCATTTTGGTATCTTTACGAATGTCCCAAACACTCTCTGCTACATTCAAAGAAATGCTGCACTCACAGAGCTCAGATGATGTTGTATTTCAGCATTGATGTCAACTTTTGTGGAGAAGTGGCTGCTTAGGTAGTGGAAATGGTTGACATTTTCTAGCATTACACCATTAAGCGGTATTGCTGGAATTGCAAAGAAATTAGTTTGTGCCTGCTGGAAGAGCACTTTGGAATTTTCGATGTTAAGTAAAAAGCCAAGTTTTTTCATATGTTTCTGCAAACATGTTTAAAGTGGCTTATAGGTTTTCCTCTGAACGAGCACAGACTATATTATCATCTGCATATTGGAGTTGTATAAAGCACCATACTTGTAAGTTGTTACCTTACTTTTGGCTTTCAGCCTACTAAGGTTAAAGAGCTTGCCATCTGTTGGATATATGATTTCCACACCATTGGAAAGCTTCCCATCAACAAGGTGTAGAATCATAGTGATGAAAATAAAAAATAAGTTTGGGACCATTGACACCCGATCACTTTGGGAGCCGTTGCTCTCCAAGACTGCTGCAGTCATGTCATCATGGAGGAGCTGTGGAATGTTCACAAATTTATCAGGACATCCAATTTCCAAGAGGATGATCCAGAAAATATTACGATTCACAGTGTTGAAGGCCTTTGCAAATAATGTTGAAACCTATTTGTTTTATTAATGTTCGCAAATTCTAGAAAACAGTGTCAGACTGGGCTGAGTTAAATATAACTATAGTCCTGTAATGTTCAAAGACAATTAGAAGAACTCTGTAACTTGAGGGACATTCAAGACTCCATTTGATTTAGTGTAAATGATAAATTAATAAATTATATGTGGGTTCTTATGTATAATATCTAATGAACAAAGTGGAATGTGTTGCATTTCATAATTCAAGGTGCTTTTTACAATACTGCATCCAAAGCAACCAAAAAGACAAACTGTTCCCGAATCAATTGTTGTTTCTTTTTTCCCAGCAGTTTACTTATGGTTAGATATTTCTCCTTAAGCTTCAGACAGAGTTGCAGTGAAATTGCTCCAGTCCTAAATTGGCTTAGTGCTATTGTTCTGCCATCTGTAGAGTAGTGTTAAATCACACAGCCAGCAAAAGAGTTGATTCTGCTACTCCTAACTGTTCTACCTTTCATTTTTTAGCTGCATCTTTGCTTTACCTTTACCACCCCTTCAATGGCTTGTATTGACAATTTTCCCTTTACAGAATTTTTCTGTAGCACAAACTTGTATTTATTTTTTATAAAAGTATTTTTAGGATCGTTACTTGTATAGTTTGCATTTTCTTAAAAAGGAAAAAAAAAACGTTTTGCAGTGATGTTTTTGTGAATGTTTGCATTAAAAAAATGAAAACAAAGTGAATGAGAGGACAGTGGTCATTTTATAATGGGGAATAATTCCACTACTGCTGGGGTATTGTCTTTGTATGACTGAGCATCACATAATTGCTTTATACATTAGATGTCACAAACACACTTTTTTGGTATTCAGAGAAATAGTTCATCTGGAAAACAAATCATATGATTGATTTTCATCATTATACTGTGATCACCATGTTCCTCTCTGTCCTTTAGCCTCCTATGCCAGATTCCTGTCAGTCCAGTAGAACTGGCTGAATATGATCACATTTTACCAACCATACAGGAGCATAGCATTAGTAACCTTAGAAACTTTGATCTAGAAAGTGAAATGCCTTTAAATGAGGTAAAGCTTTTTCAGAAAAGGTGGCTAAAGCTCCAGTAAAATAAAAGGTGAATTATGCACAAAGGCTGTCTCAGGTTGGTAGAAGCAGAAAAAGACAATAGCAAACCAAAGATGACTATATGATAATACTTGAAAGAAGAAGAAATAAAACATACATGGAAAGAAGGATGGAACTTAGTCCAACAATAATTGGAGCAGTTTTACTTAGGAAGATAATGAGCCATACAATTGCAAATAGGCACCAAACAAGTTGTTAGAAGTGGTTGTGCACAGCATCTGCTTGCTGGAGCACTTTCCTCAGATGCATCAGTCTGAAACCAGAGATGTAGTGGGATCTTGGCCAAGATCTTCTGGTCACAGATTAGGTTTTTGTCAATGTAGTAACTAATAAGAATCCTCTTAATCTATATAGGGAAGTGCTGTACATACTCATGTCTAAATTGACATCGTGTATAAATCAAGGGCAGATTTTGGGGCCAAAATAATGGATTCTGAAATGTCCCATGAATAAGCGAAAAGGCCATTTCACGAGGTGAAAGCACCAGTGCTGCCTCAGGGAGCCAGCTATCCCTGACTACTGTTGGCATTTTCCTGCTGAACTATTTGAAAAGGCCAGAAGACAGTATAAGGAGCCTGTTCTACTTTTAGGTTCTCCCAGGATGGACTAAGCACCTGGCTTTTGCCATTCTATTCAGAGAAGGGAATGGTTCTTTTTAAAAATAAGAGTTGAGGTAGAATACTTACGTTGTCGTTTTTTGGATTGATATTTTGACTAAAATTTCTAAACTTATACACAACTTATAGGTGCCTGCTATATAGGGTAGTCTACTGAGTTTAGGATACAAACATGAGCATTAAGCTGCAAGTTCAAAAGCCAGACATATTTTTTTTAACAGGACTAACCTTGATTTTACTTGGCAGTTAGGAGTTCATGACTAATTATTGTTTTACCAAAACTGGTAAGATAGGAACTGATTAGAATTTCCAGGTGGATGGTGTTTGATGTGAGGTGAGTATGTACTGTATTGCTTTGTAGGAGATGGGGATCTTTTGGTATTTTATTTCAATTATTTGTTTTGCAGTTGTGGAATAACATTTATTGAGAGCTGGAATGTGTCCAGAGGAGAGCGACTAAAATGATAAAAGGTCTGGAGAACAAGCCCTATGAGGAGCGGCTTAAGGAGCTGGGCATGTTTAGCCTTAAGAAGAGAAGGCTGAGAGGGGATATGATAGCCATGTATAAATATGTGAGAGGAAGCCACAGGGAGGAGGGAGCAAGCTTGTTTTCTGCTTCCCTGGAGACTAGGACGCGGAACAATGGCTTCAAACTACAAGAGAGGAGATTCCATCTGAACATGAGGAAGAACTTCCTGACTGTGAGAGCCATTCAGCAGTGGAACTCTCTGCCCCGGAGTGTGGTGGAGGCTCCTTCTTTGGAGGCTTTTAAGCAGAGGCTGGATGGCCATCTGTCAGGGGTGATTTGAATGCAATATTCCTGCTTCTTGGCAGGGGGTTGGACTGGATGGCCCATGAGGTCTCTTCCAACTCTTTGATTCTATGATTCTATGAGAGTGAATGGGCCCATAATACAGTCATTGTATTTTGAAATGACCACAGAATAGTAGTTTAATAAACACAGCGGGCTTCTTTTTTTAGTCCTAGTTTTATTTGTATATATTTTTTAAAATTAGCTGTCATTATGTAGGGCAAAAACACTCTTTTTTCTTTAATAAAATGATTAGACTTGGGTTTCTGAAGAACAACCTGTATACCATGGTTAGCAAAAGTGCTTGAGGGAATATGCTGAATTCTTCTAGTGTTGAAGAGAACTGGAAGGAACATTCCATTATTGACATAATGTGTAGGAGCTGGGATTCAGGAACTAACATAGAGAAAGTGTGATTGTACACACAAGGCACCCTGTCTGTCTTTCTGCAGATTTTTCCTGTCATCTGCATGGTTTCTGGTAACTGGGTGGAAAATGTCACAGTTGGGAAAAGTGTAGCTTATATGTACTTTCATATGATTCTTTTCTTTCAGTCTTCGACCAGTTCATAAAAGAAGGAAAGGCATTTCTATAGTTATAGTCTATTCAAAGTATGTCATCATGGTAAACTGAGCCTTTTCTCAGATCTGTTCCCCCTTCCTCTGCCTGTTAACATCCTACACGCTATTAGATGAAGCCTATAATTGGGCTAGCTAGAAAGAAAAAGGATACAGAGAAAACTTTAGAAAAGAATTGTTTGTTTGTTGCAGTGCTGGCGTCAACCAGCTTTTGCTTCTGATATTTATAGCTAGGAGTTGGAACATATGTATGATATGCTGTAGTATTTCATAATATCTGTTCAGTGAGAGAGAGAGACCATTTCCTTTAATAAAATTATTGAAGAATAAACCACTTGTGTATTTCCCTTGTGTATTTCCCTTGTGTATCTTCAGAACTATAATATTAAAGAGGTCCCCATGTTATAATAGAGCTAATGTGATGTTGTGTTTAGAGTATTTGACTGGAATTTAAATGTCCTTACTCCTGAAACACAAAGCTCAGCTTTGCTCAGTCATTTTCTCAGTATGATTTTCCTTGGAGGGCTGTTATGATGATAAAAATGAATAGGATATCCATGTACAAGCAGTCCCTGGGTTACAAGTACAGTAGTCTGTGGATTAATATTTGCAGAGAATCAGGTTCAAACTCATAGGATATCTTTCTACAAACTATAACTTTCCCCCTCTTTCTTTAGGGTTCTTCAGCTTTTCTTCAGGTTTATTTCTATTTATTTATTTATTTATCGTGTCGAAAGTGAACCAAGGGTACAGTTGGAATGTATTTTAAAAACACATTTACAAAACTTGGCATTATACTAAATGTCCTTTGATCAGTAGCTGGCCATGGTGCCTATGGTATTGCTATAAAAAGGTCCTCCATTGAGCACATGGCAGGACTCAGACTGCATTGTAATAGGTGTTTTGCTCTTCTCCACATTCACATGTTGTGGATTCTGCTTTGTGGCCTCATTTCTCAAGGTTGGCTCTGCATCTCATGGTACCAGAGCGCAGTCTGTTCAGTGCCTTCCAAGTCACCCAGTCTTCTGGTGTATGTCAGGTGGTGCAATATTGGCTAAACAGTATAATTTCTCCAGTGGTGTAGGGCGTAGACATCTTGTGATAATGTGGCACAGTCCAGGGTAATTCCCAGGTATTTGGGTGTGCTGCACTGCTTCAGTGGGATTCTTTCCCAGATAATCCTCAGAGCTCAAGATGCTTGAAAAGTACATGTCTGTGCTTTAAATGGATTAGGAATCAGCTGGTTTTCCCTGGAATAGGCAGTAAGAGCACCTAAAGCTTCTGAGAGCTTCTGTTCAACCATTTCAAAGCTCCCTGTTTGGGTGGTAATGGCACAGACGTCAGCATAGATGAAACTCCGTCCCTTCTGGCAGTGGCTGATCATTTGTGTAAATGTTAAACATTGATGGAGCGAGCATGCTCCCCTGAGGCAGGCCTTTCTTCTGTTTTCGCCATGTGCTTCTCTGGCCCTGGAACTGAACAAAAAAGCTCCTGTTTTGTAGCAGATTTTCTATGATGCGAGTGACATGGTAGTCCTTTGTGATATTAAGTTTTTTCTCAGGAGAAGGTGTTGATTTACAGTGTCATAAGTGCTGACAGGTCTGTGAAGCCAGCTCCTGTAATCTGGTGCCTTTCAAAACCATCTTCTATGTTCTGAGTCAGGTTCAATGCTTGTGATGCGCAGCTTTTTCTTTTTCTGAAGCCAGCTTGCTGTGGAATCATGCATGGGTCTATTTTCTCTGTAATTCTATTCAAAATAATTCTCTCCAGATATTTGTAAAGATGGCACAACAAAGAGATCGGTCTATAGCTTTTTGGATCTTTTCTATCTTTGCCTGGTTTCAAGATGTCTATGACTCTTGCTTGCAACATTTTCTTCAGGTGAACATATTCCTTTCAGTATAGTGAAACAGATGTGATAATATATAGCCATTGTAAGGAAATGTTGTTAAAGGCAATTACTACAAAAGTTCAACTTTATTTTAAACCTGAACATGATATACATATTGTGACCTGGTTAAATAATGTCAGATGATAAACCAGTATGTGAAGTGGGATGGGTAACCTTTTTGACTCTGAGGGCTGCATTTGATGCTGGCCTCAAAAGACACACATGCACACAGTGATCCTAATAGAAATCATTCTTAATGCAGGGTGAGCGGGGGGTGATCTGTATGAATCACTGTGGAAGTGACTTTGATACAGATTGTCCTTTTTCAGCATTGCTCGTCAGCTGCAGGGAAATAGAAATTTATTCCCCATCTTCCAATTGGGTGTTGACCAGCTAGATGATGTTGAAAGGAAAACAGCACCCTTTGTGGATAGATTGTCCATAGGGGTCCCCCCCCCCAAGTATAATTCTAAGGGCCCTTCCAGACAGGCCCTATATCCCAGGATCTAATCCTAGGTTTTCTGCTTTGAACTAAATTATATTAATCCGCACTGTCACGTAATCTGGGATAAACAGAAAACCTGGGATCAGATATCTTCTATAATGCTTAAAATTAGTATGTCTAATACAATGAAGCATCAACTAAAATTTGTTGTTCAGGTCACGTCTATCATAGAAGCAGTCTTTGCCATCTTTGTATAGCATGTTAACTTTATGGATCACTGCTTTGTGAATCTACTTGAACATAAATTATTTATGGAGATCCTTCCGTGTTTTCCTTTGTTTCCTCTGTTTTCGGTTAGACTTATAAAAAGTGATGTGGAACAGGGTTGTCACAGTAGCGCAGCACCAAAATCATAGATTATCTCTCCCAGGAGGGCCCCCTCCTCCTTTTTCTATTGGCTATTAGAACTTCGTGTGTGTGTGTGTATGTGTGCGTGTGCTTTAAAAATTACTTGGATCTTCAGAGTATGATGTTACTTTTTGATTTTAATTGCTTGTTGCTCCCCTCGACTTCCCTTATATATTCGGGTCATATATTGTGAGGTGTTAGGGTCAAATGTAAAAGTCCTTGATAAACATAATTTTGGAAAAGTCAGCTTCTCGAAAGGTAGCTAGGCACTGGGAAGTTCACAACTGAGAACTTCTAAGGGTATAATTGCAATTTCTGGGTCATGGGTTATATCGGATACTACACTAAACATACCTGATCTTGCATGATTTGTCCTGGCTTTTAGTTGGATGGGAGATTACAGGCCATTGGAAAAGTGGCCAAACAATGTGATTAGCATCTTGCTTTTTGTGGAGAGGAAAATACTCTTCTTAAAGTCAAGTTCTCTTTCTGTTTACTGGTGTTGACATCCAATGGCTTGTTCTTGTGTTTGTATTTGTGGACTTCAGGGGAAGCTGGTAGTTTCTCTGGGCTTAGACTGTGAGCAGTTCCCTCCTCCAAATTCCTCAATAACTATTGGAAACTGGACTTGTGATGGTGGTACAGTGGTGGCACAAAACAATTATACAAAGGCTTTATAGACGCTTCATGGTGAGTTCAAGGAACTTTATAGTCTTGACTCTAGCCATGGTTGGGATCAAGCTGTGGTCTCCTTTGAAGCAGGTTTCCAAACGTGGCTGTCAAATGCCAGCTTGTTGTCCCAGCTGCCTGGTAGAAAAGCCTATATCTCTATGGTTCCTCACGCTCATTCACTTTTATATGATTGCGGAGATCATGGTTTATAGTAGTAATTATAATGCTTTAAATGTTTTAATGTTTTTTAATCTTGTTTTTTTAAATTTTTAATTCAAACGTTTATTTAATTGTATATTGAATGTATATTGTTTTTAAGGCATTGAATTATTACCTATTCTATAAGCTGCCTTGAGTCCTCTCAGGTTTGAGAAAGGCGGGATATAAATATAGTAAGGAAGGAAATAAATAAATAAATAAGACCAAAGACCTGTACAGTTCCAGCATTCAGTCAGCTTGATGCCTAGGAAAAGCTGTTACACAGGATAACAGTGCAACAGCACCCCCTGCCTCACATTCCCCAACAACAGGTATACAGAGGTATATTCCCTCTGTTGCTGGAGCTTAAATATAACCATTAATATTACTTTCTATAGATACTCTTACATGTTATGAATTTGTCTGTTCTGCTTACAAGTGTAGATTCACTTATTGTTAGCTAATTGCTCCAGTTTATCCAAGTCACCTTCTGTGAAGTCTGTCACTCATTGATTTGTGTCATGTGCATATTTGGTTAGTATAGTTTTGATTTTTGTTGTTATTGATGTGTTAAATGCTTCCAATTTGATAAAGAATAATTCTTCTTAGTTATTATGTCCTGAATTCCAGTCTGTTGAAAACTTGAAGGGCTCCTCTGTTAAAACTATTTCACTGGGACAAAATTTAGGAGAGAGACTATATGGACAGTGCTTTCCCTGTTATAAACAAGGGGCAATAATAGAGACTGCAGAGGTTATTTCCTTTTAGTTGATTTCTTAGAGCAGAGGTTTATGATTAGCCATTACTATTACTGTTGGATAATAAAGCATGTTTGTGTTTTGAGTAGCACAAATCCCAGTATGAAAATTTAATTTCCATAGCTGCTTTGTAGGTAAAAATGCTTTTGTGGTCAGAATTGTGCTGTTTATTGTTGTTTCCATGCATTTGTTGGAAAACATTGCAGGCATTTTGAATATAAAAATAGCCTACAGGGAAAGCATATTTCCACCAGCACAATGTCATATCTTTTTTCCCTATTAAAAACACATGGACTCTTGAGATATTGGGCAGAAATCATTTGACATCTTATATAGTTTGGTCTCCAGTCTTCAGATGTACCATGTCAACATCATCTTTTATAGTATGTACGATGTTTTATGTGTCTTCAGCATGGTTTTTCCTACCGTGATTAAGCCATATTTCATACTCTGTGCAACACATTTTGAAGTTCCCTGTTGTGAAGCAGCATTTCATTTGCTTCTCTTGTCCACACTAGACAGTTGAACACTGAAGCTACATTGTTTTGTTGTCATGTTTACATGCACCAGAGTTCATCATTGTTGCTGTTATTATTGTCATCGCCACATGTTTCTCTCAAGATGGGACCACAATTTAAAAGAACATACAAAAAGTCAATATTAAAATAGAAATAAACTGCACACAACATTAAAACTATTCAGCTCTGAATACAAGTAAAATGCAATTAAAAAGATAAAAAGCTCTTAATTCCAGGTTTAATTAAAACAATGTACTTTACTCTGTCCTTTAAAAATATTCTATTTTAAAAGCCTGTCTGAATAAAAAGGGTTTAACCTGGCAGTGAAAGGACAGCAGGGAGGAGGACATTCCGATCGCCATGGAAAGGGAGTTCAGAGCCTAGGAGTAGCTGAGAAGGCTTTCTCTTGCATGCCCACCAACTGTGCTTGCAATGGCACTGAGAGAAGTACCTCTCCTGAGGATTTCGTCACTCAGGCTGGCTCATACAGGTAGATATGATCTGCTAGATAGCCTGTTTCTGAGCCATACATTTATAGGCCATAACCAGAACTTTGCATTGTGCCCAGAAACAAACTGAAGCCAATAGAGTTGTTGCAACAAGGGAGTTGTGTGATCCCCAGTTAACAGGCTTGCTGCTGCTTTTTGGAGCATCTGAAGTTTCCAAACACCCCAAGTAGAGTTCAGTATAGTTATCTAAATCGGATATAATGAAGGCAAATCCCACCATCACTAAATTCAGCATCTCAAGGGACGGGCATAGTTGGCACACAAGCTTTAAATTCTCAAAAGCAATCCTGGCCACTATAGAAACCTGGGCCTGCAGATTCAAAGCTGAGTCCAGGAGTGCATCCAACTGCGAACCTATATCTTCAGGAGGAGTTGTAAGCCCATCTAACACAGGCTAAATCTCTTGTTTTGCTAAGAAATAGGCTGCTCTGAATCCCCCTCCAAGTTGAGAAGGGCGGGGTACAAATATGGCAAATAAATAAATATTCCTGAACACCTTTGGCAGATGTATCTTGATAGTTTTGCTCCACTTTCAGACTTCATTCAAATGGCTTTTTCTTCTGAATATGCAGTTGTATATTTCTGCACACATTGATTTATGATTTGTATCATTTTATAGAAGATACTGTTTTGTTGTACATATGAAAATAAATAGGATTCTAGGGTACATTTGAAAACACTCTTCCATTGTAGTTCTTGTAAGAGTGTTCATCTTTTTATGAAACTCAAGGAAATCTATGCTGTGGTTCTCATAGAAGAATATTAGTATGAATAATGTCTTGGGCAAAACCAATGCTTTAATTTTGTGTTTGTGTGTATGAGTGTGCGTGTTAAATCTTGAGAGAATATTTTTAAATATTTTAATATTGTTTAATGCTGTAAATCAGACATGGGTAAACAAGGATGTTAGGAATTGTGGGAGTTGAAGTCGAAACACCTGGAGGACTGAAGTTTGCCCACGTCTGTTGTAGATGGATCATTTGCCCAGTCACCGAACTATCTTGGCAAACCATTGTCTCTCAGTCCTGAAGTTTCCATCTGTAAGATGGGAACTATATTATTTTAACTTTAAAGTATTTCTCAGCTTCTGTGTTTTGTTCATAAACTTCAAAATAGGGAAGGATAATAAATTAATGAAACTTGACATTTTCTTTATTAAAATACCAATGTAGACTTATCTGATCATATCTGAATATTTTATTACACTTTATCAGAATTGCCACCTGTTTATTTTTACCCAAATTTCACCCAAAAATTTTACCCAGATTTCAGATTCCAGATGTTTAACATTTGAAAATGAAATGCTTGGCTTCCTCTTCTATGCCCAATCTTTCTCTTTTGTTGCTTGGTATGTCCTCTGTGGGTAATACTGCTGTTGTTGAATATGGGGCAGGAGTGAGAATAGTTGAAGGTGAACTAGTTAGTTGGGACATGCTTTGCCTATTTCCCCATCCTACTCTCACTAGGTTTACCCAGGGCATGTGTTCATGCCATTTTGTTTGATAACCTAACTTTCAAGCAGAAAGAAATGAGCAATGACAGCACTAGCCTTGGGAAAGTAAAGTGACAACTGTGGAAGGTTGAGCAGAAAGGAGAACACAGCTCAGACTTATCCATTCCCTGTTGCAGCCTTATCTGAATTGCCTTTAGGATCAGTTGTAAGATACAATTTAAGAATTAACTTAATTGATTAACCCAAGGAACCACCTGGTACAATATTCTTTTTTCAGGGATTGCTTCTAGGAGACATATATGATGCCTTCAAGACACTTGTCTACTTAGGGCAATGTCATGAATTTGATAGGGTTTTCTTAGGCAAGGAATACTCAGATGATATTGCCAGTTACTGCTTCTGAAATACAGCATAGAGTACCTAGTGTTAGTTGGCATGTTTAAAATACAAAAAAACCTGCTATCCATTCAAGAAAGAGAAGACCAAAACTAGCCTTTCCCTTAACATATTCCTCTGCTTTTCTGATATTTATAGTTGAGGTTTGTTGCTTCAGTACTTTAATAGCAGTGCCATTTAGTGTGGATTGCCATTGTACCTGTGTGTACACATGCACACAATACAAAGATTAATGGAGCACTCTCCAGTTGTAAAATTCAAATGACTAAAATGTGACATCAGTTCCAGCTGTGATATTGCTCATTGCACTGAAAATCAGCAGTAAACTCACTTCTTGAAAAATTGTTAGCCAGAGGGAAAAATGCATGTTTCACCTTATAGTTCACATTGTACAATGGCGAGGGACAAAACTTTTCTGAATTAAAGATTCGTAGTTGATCGTGTAAATAGGATCTAGGTGGCCAGCTAGGATCTGTAAAAAAAAAAAAAACCAAAAAGACAACTCTTTTAAAAAAACATTTTCTCTCTTATGACCTGTTTCCTTCAGTTTTTTCCTATCTTTTCCCTAGGCTGCTGGGTTGGAATGAAGGAGGACTCCCACTACACACTGTCTCTCAAATATCTTAACTTTCATAGTCTTGGAGTTTAGGTGGAGAGACACATTTCTGTTATCATTATCATCATCATCAATAACAGTAGTTTGTGTGTGTGTGTGTGTGTGTGTGTGTGTGTCAGAAACAGAAAGTCACTTCTGGTATGAGAGAATCAGCTGTTTACAAGGACATTGCCCAGGGGACGCCCGGATGTTTGATGTTTTACCATCTTGTGGGAGGCTTCTCTCATATCCCCATACAGGGAGCTGGAACTGACAGAGGGAGCTCAACCCACTGTCCCCAGATTCGAACTGCTGACCGCCACAAAAGTTTAACCCATTGCACCACCAGGGGCAGTATTACTGGAGATGTCATGCTTCACTTCTAGAAAAAATTCAAGAGTGGTCTTTATATTCTGACTTCGAAGCATCGATTGTAATTGTAATTAATATTTTTGTTCAATACACGATTTTGAATTTGAGCATTGAAAGCGAATCCTTTGAATAAATCTTCTAGTAAGATTGTAGGTAAATAAACTAGTTGCTTTCTTTATTATGTAACTGCAATCAATCTCAGTTATTTTCCTTTGATTTTCAATTTCTGATCATTTTATTAACCATTGACAATGACAATTGAGCATTATTGTGACCTGGACTTGTGATCATTTTCTTCTTCTTCTTCATACCACACAGAGAAAGTAATCATCTCTTTCAGGTTGTCTTTTAAGATGTTGGATAACACAGCAGTGCAGAACAAATATTACTTGATGGTACATTTCAGATCTGAAAATAGCTGAGAATAGTAACATTCAGTAACTGGGCTATGTGTGACAGTGCCAAAACCTTCTGTTTAAATTGGCTGTCCTACAACCACACTTGAAGCAGGAGCTGGGAAGGTCTAATTTTTAGATGAGCAAAACTGGATAATTCCTGCACCTGTGCTTCCTTCCCTAGAGCTTTGCTCCCCGGTGCTTTTCTCTAATTCAAGATCACTTCCAGTTTCATGGTTCAGCATATGCAAAATAAGCTGGAATTGAATGGGTAGAGTGGGGCAAAAGGGAGCATTTGCTCTAAAATTCAGGTTGGTCCCAGTTTAGATCAGTGGTGGGCAACTAGGTGAGTCCAGTGCCACACAGATTGCCAAAAAACAAACAAACAAAGGGATTATCTGGTGTGGCTGAAAATGGTTGTTGAACATGCAGGCCTATCTCTGTACATTTAAAGGGTGAATGACCAGTCTTGGAATCTTCCAGATTGGAACTCATTTTAGCCAGAACAGGAGCAGTCCTAGAACCCCACAAAACCAGTCTTTGATGCATGTCAACTCAGAGTTGCTGGAATTCCATAGCCCCAAGGCTGTTCTTTACCCATAAGGATTATATAGTCTGAGCAAGATTCAGACAAACAGGTATGCTGCTTATGTCTAGTTTTACCCCAGGAAATTTAGAATTAGGGGTAAGAATATTGGGAAAATAAATTATTTTAATACTTTATATGCCAGATAAACTGAGAAGTAGAAAGTCCAGCAGTGTCTAAGTCTTATAGCAGGAGTGCTTAAAATAACCCATAAATCTTATTCTAAGATTTATTTTTCATTCTGCTTCTGCAGATTGGGCATTCTTGAATTAGAAAGCCATATTTACAAATTATACACCTTATGCAAATATACTTTGTCTGATAATTATTACACTTTATCATTCTGCATTTAATACTGGACAGAAACAGAGGCACCTTATTTCAGACATTGCCACCCACTCTAAGAGAAGTGGTCTGCCTTAGTTGCAAAATAGAATATTAGATGAGGAAGAAGAGTTGAAACACAATGAGCTGCCTATGAGCTGTAGTTCATGAACTTGGAGGTGAAAAAGAGCCATAAAAACTGGAAAACACTTATAATTTCTGTACCTTCTGCCACACCCTTGCTAGAGATTGGATGTTTATTAATATACCCAGTTACACTTTAGAGAGGTTAAGGCAATCACATAATTTAAGAAATCATACCCAGTGTATCATGAGAGTTTAACTGATTGACTTTTCTTTAAATGTACAGTAGAAATGTAAAGCAACTCTGGAATAGGGAGATGACTAGGGCAGTAGACACGATTGCTTCGGAACGTCGTCTCGAGTAACCAAGCTAAACCTGCTCCTTGGTTCAACAAGGAGCTGGCAGCGATGAAGTGAAAGAAGAGGAGACTAGAGTGCATATGGCATTGAAAGTGTAGCAAGTCAGCCCGAACACGGCTATGCGCCTTTTTAAGGACATATGCTGTAGTGATAGAAGCCGCTCAAAAATCTTTCTTTGCAGCCAATATTGCGTCTGTAAAGAACCGTCCACCGAAGTTGTTCCAGTTAGTCAGAGGGCTGTTGAATCCCACCTCATCCGCCCGCTGTGAAGCATTTGCTTGGTTCTTTGTGGACAAAGTTGCTCTGATTCGTTCCGACTTTCTGAGGATGTAACACGAGCACCTGCTTGTCCAGTTTTGATTAATTCATTTCTATTGGTTCAGCTTGAGGACATGGACAAGATCCTTGGAGAAGTGAGGACTACTACATGCATCCTAGACCCCTGCCCATCCCGGCTGGTAAAAGAGGCCAGAGGGGGTTTGGCAGAGTGGGTAAAGGTGGTGGTTGATGCCGCCTTACAAGAAGGCAGGATTCCAGCCAGCTTAAAAGAATCTGTTATAAAACCGCTGTTGAAGAAACCATCACTGGACCCCATTCAATTAGTCAACTATCGGCCAGTTTCCAATCTCCCCTATTTGGGCAAGGTCATGGAACATGTGGTGGTCTCACAACTCCAGGTGTTCTTGGAAAACACTAATTATCTAGATCCGGCACAGTCTGGGTTTAGACTGAGACATGGAACTGAAACAGCCTTGGTTGCCTTAGTAGATGATCTATGCCGGGAACTAGATGGGGGAATGTGTCCCTGTTTTCCTGGATCTCTCAGCGGTCTTCGATACTGTCAACCACGGTATCCTTCCAGGACACCTCGCAGGCATGGGAACTGGAGATACTGTTTTGCAATGACTCCAGTCCTTCCTGGATGGATGGTCTCAGAAGGTGTTATTGGGAGGCATCTGTTCAACCCCACAGCCTTTGCTGTGTGGAGTCCCACAGGGTTCAGTACTGTCCCCCATGCTGTTTAATATCTACATGAAGCTGCTGGGAGAGATCATCCCGAGTTTTGGAGTACGGTGTGACCTGTACACAGACGATGTTCAGCTCTGTCACTCCTTCTCACCTGTTACTGAGGAGGCTGTTCAGACCTTAAACCGGTGCTTAACAGCTGTATCGGACTGGATGAGGGCTAACAGATTGAAATTGAATCCAGACAAGACAGAAGTCCTCCTGGTCAGTTGAAAGTCTGAACAGGGCATAAGGTTACAGCCTGTGTTGGATGGGGTTAAACTTCCCCTGAAGATTCAGGTTCGCAGCTTGGGAGTGATCCTGGATTCATCGCTAAGCCTAGAACCCTAGGTCTCAGCAGTGGCCAGGGGAGCTTTTGCACAATTGAAACTTGTGCGCCAGCTGGGAAGTCTGATCTGGCCACAGTGGTCCTTGCTCTTGTTACATCCTGAATAGATTACTGCAACACATTCTATGTGGAGTTGCCTTTGAAGACTCTTCAGAAACTTCGACTAGTCCAATGGACACAGCCAGATTACTCACTGGAGCGACATACAGGGAGCAAACCACCCCCCATGTTACGTCATCTCTACTGGCTACCGGTACACTTCTAAACATAATTCAGAGTGCTGGCTTTGTCCTATAAAGTCCTGTATGGTTCTGGGCCAGCTTACTTGTCCGAATGTATCTCCCTTTATGATCCACCACAGAGCTTAAGATCATCAGAGGAGGCCCTTCTCTCTATCCTGCCACCTTGCAAGCGCAATGGTGGGGATGAGAGACAGGGCCTTTTCAGTGGTGGCCCCCCGTCTGTGGAACACACTCCCCAGTGAAATCAGGTCAACCCCCTCTCTCCTCTCCTTTAGAAAAAAAGCTCAAATCATGGATGTGGGACCAGGCATTCAGGTAGCAGGCTTAGCAATAATAATCATAATGACTCATGAGAATTGACAATGGACAGGCCTTGGACTGTGACTCTGGACGTTGAATTGGATTTGGACTTGGTTGTATTGTTGGTTTATGTTTTATTTGATGTTTTATAATTTAATGTTTTAACTAATGTTTAACTCATTGTTATATTGCTTTTATTTGTTTTGGTGTTGGCATCTAATGGCTGCCGATTGTGAGCTGCCCTAAGCCGCGCCCCCCGGGTGTGTGTGTGTGAGAAGGACGGGATATAAATATTTGAAACAAACAAACAAACAAACAAACAAACCATCGGGATTGATCGATGGCAAATCAATGTAATTTCTGGTTGCTTGAGAATTATTATTAAAAATAGGCCTAATATTGTACTTCATACTATACCATACAATAATTTCTGTATTTATTTGATATTAATATTGAAATAAAGTAATTAAAAACAAAGAGAAACTTAACTTAATCTAACATAGTTTTACTGTATTATACATGCATTTTAATTTTTTATTTAAATTATTATTTCTTCAATTTGTTGACAGTTTTCTTGAGTTCTGGTTGTTTGAGTTCTAGTTAACTGAGAGTCTACTGTATACGCTTTTCTATATGGGCAAAAGAATAGTTCTGAGCCTGAAGCATACTTTGCTCTAACATACATGTATAATCTTAGAGGAACAATTCCTTCCTGGATGAATACATTGGAAAACATTGCTTTCAGTACTTACTATAGATCTTTTCATATATTTGTATTAAAAATAATATTAAAGAGGAAAGTATGGTATCCGATTAATTTGGGATATATTTGTAGTTGAAGTGCTAACATAACTGATTAAAAATTGAAGTTTTAATCTAAGTTTAAATGAGAAAACAGAACCTGAAAAGGTGAAGTACTGTTCTTGAGAATTTATAGTCATGATCTTAAAGATATAGTCAATTAAAATGGCACAGACTACAGCTAGGTAAGACTCTTTGAGAGTTTCAGGACAATACTACAGTATGATTTTTTTTTCATTTATAGTATGACCAGCCCCTTAGTGATTTGGCAGAAATTATCTAGAACATAATGGTATAGTTTGGCTAATAAGGTTTCATAGTCCCCAGTGTTATTTCATCGTTTCACCGTGGCCTAATTTTAATGATGCACCGTGCTATTTTAAATAATTAGAGATTGTCAGTAGTGCTGTCAATCTTTTTTTATGAGGATCGCCTAATGTTAGTCACACATCTGCATGTACCAGATCAAGGGTGTCATACTCATTTTCACCAAGGGTGACATCAGCCTTATGGTTGCCTTCAAATGGCCATTTGTAATTGTAAGACTGTATAAATGTAACTATGTTGCCCTGGCATTGAAAGCCTCGCAGGCCACATAAATAACATGATGGCTGGATTCAGTGTGCAGCCCTTGCGTTTGACAGGTGTGCACTAGGCCATTTTAAAAGAGTGTCCATTTAGAAGAAAGGATTTAATAACTTCATAGTTGTATCTACACAACAGTGAAAGAGCCTTTGTTGTTGTTGTTCATTCGTTCAGTTGCTTCCCACTGTTCGTGACCTCATGGACCAGCCCACCTGCTTTATTTAAATGTTGAAATTCTTCTAGGGCAGAATTTGTTCAGAGAGTGTATTTGTCTTTGCTTTCCTCTGAATCTGAGGGAATATGATTTGGCAATGGTTACCCAGTGGATTTCCATGGCCAAGCAAGGAGCTGATCCTTGGTTTCCCATATCAGAGCCCCACACTCAAACCATTACACCATGCTGACTCCTAGAGCAATAGAAAATGGAGCATTATGGCCAGTATATAACCAGCTTCCCAACCAATAGATTACAGTCTACTTGGTTGTGATCTCTTTTGGCAAATTAATCATTTCAACAGATGTGAAAATATCCTAGACCAGGCCAAGTTTTTGTGCATGCTTTAATTACAGAATCACTTCACCTTATGAATATATATGTAAGGTTATTGAAGCAGCATGAGGTCATAAACGAAATTAACCTCCAGGTGGATAGGTAGAGCCATGCAGCTTTGTAGATAAGCTTGATATAGCAGCTTATCCTTCCCTATGTTTGAGCTGCAAGGAAAGGCAGGTTACAAATTATTATTAGCATTATTGCAATGTATGTTTTCAAAAATATATGTAAGCCATACTAAAGCCTCTCATAAAACATTGACATTAAATTAAAAAGTAAGTAATCTATGTAGATTTAAAACCAATTTGTAACTTCTTTCAAGATTTTGATGAGCAACCCAAGTATGAATGCACTGCTGGAATTTTGTTATTCTAAAACTCAGTTAATAGAAAATGTTCAGCATGCCAAATTCAAATCTAATAAACTTTGTTTTGCAATTGAGCTTTTCAATAAGTAGTAGGCTTGTAAACTTCCAAACTAACTCAATACTCTTCAGTGAACAAGAAAGGTTTTTGATTTTCTTGGTACACTTTTTCAAACTATAACTCCTGGAATCTGAGATTCAGGAGCCATAATCCAAATACACATGCACATATACACATGTCCAAGCTCTGACCTTTTGTAAAAATAATAAAGATGACTAATAATTATTATAAAAATGTATTATCTGTCTCTCCCAGTGGCTCAACTAGACCAAAAACCAGTACATGCGTGCGCCTTCAATGAATAACAGCACCTGTTATTCATTGGTGTTTTCCAATCCAAATAATGGTCCTGGGCTGATTACAGGCTAACATTAATATTACTGTACAGGCAGTCTCCAAGTTAAGAACAAGATAGGTTCTGTAGGTTTTTTCTTAAGTTGAATTTGTTTGTAAAATGTAACAGATACATTTTTTCAATGTAATTCCAGATGTCTGTCCGTCCGTCCGTCCATCCATCTATCTATAGTCAGTCGTTTTTGGGTAGCGTAGGGAAGGGTTGATACCTGTGGTGTGTGTTTGCTATCTGTTCAGAAGATTTCACCTCACTTTCTCTCCCTGTGAAAATTGGATTTAAAGGAAAAAAAGACTTGTTGTAGAAACAAGAATTGGTAATAAAGCTTCAGTAGAGACACTTTTTCCCCATGATGATTCTTTCAGGAGTTAATTTCCCTTCCTAGGGGTAGATTTGTCTCACATCCTATTGCCTGACTCCCTTACTTAACTATTAATCATTTGTAAGTTGGATGTTTGTCTCTCAGGGACTTCCTGTACTTAATACTCAGTAAGAAATATTTCTTTAATATACTGTATATAGAAACCATTTTCACTATGGTTTCTATTTCGGAACAGACACTATTCTGGTAATAATTTATTGTTAAGTGTAGTTTTAGAAGTGGTCTTGTATATGAATCTATAATCACAAGAGACATGCATTTTGTTGTAGAATTGATGCTTTGGATTGCTTTACAATGCACATAATTAAATGTGTACCATGGCCACAATCCTCTTGTTTTGTTTTTGACCTTCTTCAGACCCATTTCATTTATTTTCTTTTTTAGTTGTAATCTGTGATGAGATTCCAAATAACCTGTGACTGGCTGTTTACTGCTAATTTTGTATGCTCTTGTAGGCATTACTATCTTCAACCCCCTTTTCTCCCTTCAGTTCAGTTTCTCTCCTGTGCTAGCTTTTTATTTTATGGATCACATGGAGGAAAAGGCCAGAAGGCCAGAGTTTTATTGAAGTACAAGAGAGAGAACAAGACGATCTTTCCTAATGCTGGAAATATCTGACACTTGATAAAATACCTTATTTACAGTTTATTTAAAATGGTGGGTTTTTTTTCCTATTACCTCTACAAAGCCTCACAAGGCCTTCTTTTTTGGGAGCTTTTAAAAATCACTACTTTCTCGTCTTGTGTTTCTCCGCATTGATGTTTCTTGTGTATCATTATAATATTTAGCATATGTTTGACTGTTTTAAAATCAGTTGTGTGTGTGTGTGGGTTGGTAGTTATTTATGAATACTGAACAGTGTACAGGTAGTTCCCAAGTTACACATAAGGAAGGTCCCCTAGGTTTGTTCTTAAGTTGAATTTGTATGTAAATCAGAACAGGTACATTTTTAGTGTAACTCCACAAGCTTTGGATAACATAGGGAAGGGCTAACGCCTCTGTGGTGTTTGATTCTATGTCTGTGCTCCTGTTCAGAAGATTTCACCTCACTTTCTGTCTTTATGATAATTGGATTTTGAAAAATGTGGCTTGTTCTGGAAACAAGGATTGGTGAGAAAACTTCAGTGGAGACACCTTTTCCCCAAGATAACTCTTTCAGGAGTTAATTTCCCTTCCTAGGGGGAGATTTCTCTCACATCCTGTTGTCTCACCACTGTTTTTAACTATAGTTATTTGTAAGTTGAATGCTTGTAACTCGGGAATTACCTGCATTTGTTAATGTTGAAGATGCAAGAAGATTATTTTGCTTTTTTTGCCAAGCTGTATTCTTAGATCAGGGATGAATTTGCACCTGGCATCATCCCTGACCAGTAAGGATGATGAGAGTTGCAATTTAACAACATTAAGGGAGCCATACATTACCTATCCTTGCATTGGGTTGTACATTCACACTTCGAATTTTAAATATGCTGTGACTGCTCTGAGCAACAGAGGTATTAAGGCCTTTCTATATGTTTATTACTCCTTTAAATTTTATTTTGACTGTTGTCCTCATAGCCCGTTCATATTGCTTAGCTTCATTCTTTCAAACTTCCTCTTCCATCTTTTCTCCTTCTTTGCAAAGGAGCCAACATTTTTGTTCCTCTTCCATAAACCTGCTTTGAAATACTGTACAAGAATAACATCATGTTGATTGAAGACATTATTTGTAGGAGTAAAGATGTGATTAAGCCAGTTCCTTTTAAGAGTGTTGCTTCATGCATAGAAATCAAACTCAAGAGCCAGGGAGGGTTGCAGAAGTTAGCTGCATGCTGTGTTTTTATTTCTTCTGAATTAAAGCAAAAAGATTATAGATGTCATATGTTTCCAGGCAGCTAACACTCAAAGGAAATTTCTCTGAAACTCTTAGCCTACGTTTGTAATAAAACAGTGAGGTTTGACTCATGGAGCCTGTAGGTGTGATGGAAGATGAAAGTCCAAGCAGGCTGAAATAGCACAGAAATCGTCTAAGGCAGAAATCAGTCCCATTTATAGCATCTGTAAGCTTTCTGGTATCATTGTGACTGATACAGAATACAGAGTTTCCTCAACTGAGATTTTGCAGATTGGTAAATTGTGCCTTTTTATTATTTTTTTTAAAAAAGATGACATTTTTGTTTATAGAAAATCTAAAATGAACTTCTGGCTATTGGTAGTTACAATAGGAGAAAGGCTGATACAGTTTACTTTAGGTCTGGATATGAGAAACAAAACCGGATCCAGATACTCCTGGGTGGTCCATCCTGGCTATAGTTGGATCCTGCATTGCAGATTGTTAGGGTGGGTGGATTAAGTAACCTCCAAAATCTTTTGTGACACTTTCACATGCACAAAGATTTTTTTTCTTTTTCGGCTAGCAAGAATCTTCTCTCTTTGATATACGGAATCCAGACAAATTAAGCATAGTTCATATTTTTCCAGATAGCATGTTAGCACTGTGTTTTCTTCCCATTGCCTAGAATACTATTACTGATAAAGATCCCCTTTCCTCTGATAAACTAGTCAATTGCTACTCAAAATGGTCATCTGTGTACTCTTGCTGGTTAATGAAAAAGACATACAATGTTTACATAAGTAACAAACTATCAGAAAGTGAGACATAAAGTTAGAACTCTTGATAGAGCATGTTTTTATAACTTCTAGGCGAACATTTGATGGTCCTGCTCTCGACTTCATATTGCTTCACTCATATGCATGACTATAGGCAGTGAAGGGTGCTTTGAGATGGGAATAGAAGTCATCTATATGTGGCTGCAGTATCATAAGAGACAGATCATGTGACAACCTTATTTATTAATTCAAAACATTTGAGTTGATCCTCACAATCACAAGAACATAATAGTTGTGAACATAAAAAGGCTGTTCTGCAGGACAGGTAATGGTTTCAGAAGTTTGTTGTAAGAAGCAGGGAGGGTAACTTTTGGCTCTGGGGTGTGGTGGAGGTTCCTTCTTTGGAGCATTTTAAGCAGAGGCTGGATGGTCATCTGTCAGGGGTGCTTTGAATGCAATTTTCCTGCTTCTTGGCAGGGGTTGGAGTGGATGGCCCATGGGGTCTCTTCCAACTTAATGATTCTATGAGTGCTTTCTGAGTGGTCCTATTTCTTCCCATTTTTTAATTCAGTTTTTAACAGGAAAAAAACTTACACATGCATACATACACATCTTGGACGACAATTATGTACCCAACTACAATTTCTCTTACCAGTGTACATCTCTACTCTAATTACATGTAACTCCAAAATACAAACAAACAAACATAGTACTGCACATATCTCTATAGCACATATATGTGTGTTTATATGTTTAAGAAAACTGTAGTTTTTCATTCACTCATCTCTGTGACTAGACTTTGGACTGTTGTAAATGAGTTTCAAAAAAAGTTGTATGTGCTACAAGTAATACAAGTTCAGATTGAGACAAAAGGTTATCTTAATTCAAATGCCAAAAAAGTGCAAACTTCAAACAGTTATTGAACTGTGATCAGAAGGGCAGTATGAACTCTGTGATATGATGAACAATCAGAACTGACATACATATTGAATTCTCAAATTTTCTACTAGATTGAAATGTGTGTTCTTTTAATAACTCAATTCACCCAAGAACCTTAATGTCCCTGATCTTTTCAGAGTCAGTTCATATGTTAAAATTTTAAATACTCATCTCATTTTTAAGTTTTTTCCCCAAAGTCGGTATGCTCTTTGGTTGCCCTCTCAAATGAAGATTACACCTCTTTTTAGATAACAAATTTCATGTGGAAGAGCCTTTTCTTTTTTCATCGGGCTTTTATATTTAATAGTTCTGTTTATGCATTTTCTTATGGGTTTGTTCTACTGATACTAAATTTGATTATTGGTGGTGGGGATTGTTTGCTTTTTTGTAATGTGTTTAGATACATTTTTTCTTAAGTGGGTTGAAACATAATAACTAAATGTTTACCGTTCTTTATTAAAGAATTAGTTCTACTATCATCAATTGTTCTTGGTCTCTTGGATACCTTCTTTCCCCCTTGATCTTGTTTAAGTTTAGAGATTTATCTCATAGCACTTACAGTTGTGCATCTTCTCTATTTTTCAAATTATTTTTCATAGCCGTCTTGTTCTGGGAAGTCTTTTAAATTTTTTTACTTTGGCAACATTTCAGTAAATCAAGCACCTAAAAGTATTAATTTGTTCATATACATCTATTTACATTTGCTTGTCACCACTCCCTTTGACATTTTAATTTCCAGCTCATTTATGTATCAAATGAAGAAATTCAGTAGTTTTTTGTGTATTCTTTCTGATATCTTTACTTTTAAAATCAATTGTTGAGAGAGAATCAAATGTAAATATATTAAGGAAAGTTGAACTAAGAGAATGTGGGAGTGTTTCATTTCACCTTTTCCTGTTCTAACAGGTTTCTTCTTCTTCTTCTAAATACAAATTAGTGTGGTCTACTAGTAATAGCGCTATTGAGGGTATGTTGATACTGAGTGTGTGTTGTTTAATAATAAGTATGTATTATTAGGGCCCTTAGGTGTCATAGCGAGTTAAACCGTTGAGCTGCTGAATGAAAGGTTGGTGGTTCGAATCTGGGGAGCAGGGTGAGCTCCCGCTGTTAGGCCCAGCTTCTGTCAACCAAGCAGTTCAAAAACATACACATGTAAATAAATAAAGAGATACCGCTTTTGGGGAAAGTAACGGTGCTCCATGCAGTCATGCTGGCCACATGACCTTGGAGGTGTCTACAGACAACACCGGCTCTTCAGCTTAGAAATGGAGATGAGCACCACCATCCAGAGCCGGGCACAACTAGACTTAATGTTAGGGGAGATCTTTTCCTTTACCTTATGCATTATTATTATTATTATTATTATTATTATTATTATTATTATGCAGTGAGTAAAAATACACTCAAAATCAAATTGCCAGTCTCACCTACAATATCTAGCAAAGAAATGGAACTTGTATAGGATCCAACTTAAACATTTCTCAGTTGCCTCAGTAGATTTATTCTACTTGAAACTACCAGCTAGAGTAGCTTATATACTACTTGGAATTGGTTTGTAGATGCTGATTAAAAATATTTAATTTAAATACATTTTCTCCCCCCCCCCCCTTTCCCCACCCCCACCCCGGAAAAAAGTCATGGAATGGGGAGATGATGTTAAAACAATCTCAGAAGATGAAGCTGTGATGTTGGTGAACCATCAAGCAACAGGAGATATTTGCACTCTAATGATGTGCCTTCAGGACAAAGGCACGGTATGCTGTTTTCTTTATATACAATTGTTATGTACTGGGTAAGCCTCCATGAGTACTTCCTGAAAACTGCAACACTGGAAGAAAGAAGGTATTTCATATCCAGCCCCAAGGCACAAATGTATATTCGTTGAGCCTTTTCCCCACTTTCCTCTCCTGCAGATGAACTAATGTCCCCCAGGCCAGGGCTTGTTAAACTTTTTTCCACTGGTGACCCCTTTCCACTGAGAAATTTTTACTTGACTCCAGTTATATAGATACTGTATATGAAACAGGTATCAAAATAAAACATTTCTGGTAATAAATCAGCATTTGCAAGACTTTCTAAACAGGCTAATTTTCCTTTTGTGGAGTATAGCCGAAGTATTTTCTGCAGAGTCCATTGTAAACTCTGCATGTTTTTGCTAACAGATTTGTGCAAATGGGTGCCATTCAGAAACCTTTTATTGTTATCAAAAATTTTGTGACCCCAACATTGAGCTAAGGGGACCTTATTTGGGATCAGAACCAGCAGTTTGAGAAGCAATGCCCTAGATGGCAGTTTCTTAGAAGCAAGGCGCACAAACAAGTGAGGTATTTGCAGGCCAGGAATAATTTAAAATGAGTGGCCCAGGAAAGAAAACCAAGATATATGTCTTAGGGGAAGGCACAAAGAAAGATTTACTTCCTAATGCCAGTGTCCTGCTAGACAAGCTCTTGTTTATGGAGCAAATGTTATGCAGTAACAGAAAGAAAAACAGTGGGCATTTAAACACAATCAACACTTATTTTTGCTTTTATGTACTGGAAACAGTGGTTGCCAAATGAAAATACTATATCAATGTAGTTCTTGTGGGTTTTTTCGGGCTATATGGCCATGTTCTAGAGGCATTTCTCCTGACGTTTCGCCTGCATCTATGGCAAGCATCTTCAGAGGTCTGCTGGAGCTGGGAAAAAGGGGTTTATATATCTGTGGAATGACCAGGGTGAGACAAAAGGCTTTTGTAAGTTGGGCTAGGTGTGAATCTTTTCAACTGACCACCTTGATTAGCATACAATGGGCTGACAGTGCCTGGAGCAAACTCTTCTTGAAAGGTGATTAGATGTCCCTGCCTGTTTTTCTCTCTGCTGTTTTAATTTTAGAGTTTTTTAATACTGGTAGCCAGATTTTGTTCATTTTCATGGTTTCTTCCTTTCTGTTGAAATTGTCCACATGTTTGTGGATTTCAATGGCTTCTCTGTGTAGTCTGACATGGTGGTTGTGAGAGTGGTCCAGCATTTTTGTGTTCTCAAATAATTCCACAGATATATAAACCCCTTTTTCCCAGCTCCAGCAGACCTCTGAAGATGCTTGCCATAGATGCAGGCGAAACGTCAGGAGAAATGCCTCTAGAACATGGCCATATAGCCCGAAAAAACCCACAAGAACTGAGTGATTCCGGCCATGAAAGCCTTCGACAATACATATATCAATGTAGTCACTTAATGTAACACATTCTTAAGTCTGACTTCTGTGTAAGAGGCAGTGGAATGGGAATTGTATACATCCCAGTATCTCCAGTATTAATTGTGAGGTCTGGTCTGCAAACAATATTTGTTTGGAGAAGGTTATGATCTGAGGCTGATTTTAGCATAAGATAGATTAAGGTTAAATACTAAATATGTTTTAGTATTTAACCTTATTACTTCTCAGTATAAAAATACAAAATCGTATATACTAGCTTTGCTCTATTTGAAAGAAAACACCATTAAAATTGCAAACTCATTTCAAGAATTTTTTAAAAAGGATTTATCTCAAAATGTTTAACACAAACAAATTATTTTTTTCTGTAAAATAAAAACTTTGAAAATATCGGGTTAAGGTGGAAATTGACTTCCAAGAGATCATGCTGTTATAGATAAGCACTTGTTGAAACCTAACAGCACATTAACATTCTCAAAGAACCACATTTATATTTAAACATTTTTTTAGTAAGAAAAACAGATTTCTGCCAATTTCTTTATATGCTTCTATACTGTACTTGTTATGAAATGCATGTAGAACATATATGATCATGTTATTGCAGCAACCTGTCTCTGAAATCCTTTTTCTTTTTATGTACTGACAAGTTCTCATCTGATCTTTTTCAGGTTGTTCGTCAGATGATGTGGCTGATGGATCATATTTTTAAATATACAAACTTTGGAATAGTATCTTTAATTCATGGAGACTTCTTTATAAGACAGGTAACAAGTTAAAATATTAGTGGTATCATTGTTTTCCTGATATTCAGATAAGTTATAAATTATGGTTTGATGCATTTGGAAATATGGAAAAATGGAGTTTACTCCAAACAGATTTTGAAAATTGCTTATTTTGGTGTATAAGATGAAAAAGAGGAAAGTTTTGGAAGCAAACTTAACCTCAGTTTATAGAAATGAAAAAAAAACAATGATTTAATTTTTCTTTCCTCAACCCACTAAATTTGGTATTTACTGGGGGGGGGGGGGGGGGGAATCCTTTGGAAATTTTTCTTGGAAAAAAACCTCCCAAAGAAATGTAGTTGATTTCTTAAGAAAAATAATTTTCTTTATTTTACTTGGGTATCTTTTTCTATTTTAGGGAAAAGCTTACCGTGACCAGCAGCTTGTGCTTCTTCAAGAACATCTAGAAAAATATTATAGGAGTCGTGATCGCAAGTGGATTGTATTGTTTCCAGAGGGTGGTTTTCTTCGAAAAAGAAGAGAAACCAGCCAGGCATTTGCCAAGAAAAACAATTTGCCATTTCTCACACATGTTACATTGCCAAGACTTGGGGCTACACAGGTTATATTGAAAAAGCTGGTAGCTCAGCAAGAAAATGGAACTCTGGCAGGAGGAGATGCTGCAGAAGCAGGTAGAGCTCATCATCAAATGTTTGTATATTTAATTGTCCTCTTATCAGAATTTCAGTGAGTGTCAGCTTTTGTATATAGCATAACCCATAGACCGTATTGCACAGGCCAATTTACTCACAAATTTGATGTCTTTATCAATTTGTTCCTCATGCAAACTTATGCAGCACTTTTAATAATTAACCAATACTTATAGATTCTTTTTCTTTCAAATGGCTGAAAATAAGTGGTTGATCTTTGATCATTTAATTGCTTCTGTTTAGCTGTTCTTGGGATCACAGAGCATAACATACATGTATTTCCATAAGAGGGATATGGTGAGTTTGCAGGAGACAGTGATGATTAGTTCTGTATCTTTGACTTATTTTCCAGTTGTGCATCTATTAGACTTTCATCACCAGAACAAGAATATATAGCTTTCTCACTTACTGTGTGAAAGCATTATAGCTTTTAAAACAGTTCTAATGGAATCATCTCCTCCTCCTCCTCATTTAGAGCACTCGTCACCACTATGGTCTCTGTGGGCTGGAAAGTTTAAAAACTGCTGGCTTGATGTCATGGAAATAAGTTCTAAAATAATGTGTACCCATTACTTCTTTTAGAAGAAAAGGTCTTTACTCTGTTTATTTGTGTGTATGCAGGTCTATTTAATTGCAGTTGTACTATCTGTATTTTTGGGTGGTTCTTCATATGAATCAATGATTTCCAAGCAGTTCTGAAAAGTGGAGGCTGCCTTCTGAGAGGCAGACATTGCTCAGATTAACAGCATTCAGAAATGTAGCTAGTCATAGTAATGAAAGATGTCATTTTACTGGAAATCTCAAATGTTAAGAGCATAATGGAAGTTTAGCAGATGCACAGGACTGGACTGGACCGGGGGGGGGGGGGGGTGTTGACTATTCCTCAATGTGACCTGAATGTATGTTCTACCTTCTCACAGTTCACTTGTTTGATTTTTAATTTTAATCAGAGGAGACATATTTTTTTCCTTGCTGAAAGATACGCAAAGAGAGTACCCAGAAAACAATGATAGTAAGAGGTGAACAACTGCAGTTCTGCATGCTTTTCACCTGAGTTTTCCACCTTTGCTGTTTCTTTTTCTTACATGAAAAGTGTAGATGCACAGGCTGTTCTACTCCAAAAGGGTTGCAAGTATGGTTTCTGCTTCTGACTAGGAATGACAAGTCTCTTCCCAAGCTCAGTCTCCTCCCTGCTAGGCACGTAGAAAGTGCTTTTGAGAGCAAGAGCCCGTGTTTTGAGTGTTGGATTGCAAATGAAATGCAAAGATACAGAATGGGGGACGCCTGGCTCGAGAGCAGTACGTGTGAAAAAGATCTTGGAGTCCTCGTGGACAACAAGTTAAACATGAGCCAACAATGTGATGTGGCGGCAAAAAAAGCCAATGGGATTTTGGCCTGCATCAATAGGAGCATAGTGTCTAGATCTAAGGAAGTAATGCTACCCCTCTATTCTGCTTTGGTTAGACCACATCTGGAATATTGTGTCCAATTCTGGGCACCACAATTCAAGAGAGATGTTGACAAGCTGGAAAGTGTCCAGAGGAGGGTGACTAAAATGATCAAGGGTCTGGAGAACAAGCCCTATGAGGAGCGGCTTAGGGAACTGGGCATGTTTAGCCTGAAGAAGAGAAGGCTGAGAGGAGATATGATAGCCATGTATAAATATGTGAGAGGAAGCCACAGGGAGGAGGGAGCAAGCTTGTTTTCTGCTTCCTTGGAGACTAGGACACGGAACAATGGCTTCAAACTACAAGAGAGGAGATTCCATCTGAACATTAGGAAGAACTTCCTGACTGTGAGAGCCGTTCAGCAGTGGAACTCTCTGCCCCGGAGTGTGGTGGAGGCGCCTTCTTTGGAAGCTTTTAAGCAGAGGCTGGATGGCCATTTGTCGGGGGTGATTTGAATGCAATGTTCCTGCTTCTTGGCAGGGGGTTGGACTGGATGGCCCATGAGGTCTCTTCCAACTCTATGATTCTATGATTTTATGATTCTATGATTCTATCTGGACATCAGGGTTTGAATTCCCAGGTGGGTTTGGAAACCCACTGGGTGACTTTGAGCAAATCACATTATCACTCTCTTAGAGGAAAGCTAAGTCAAATGACTCTGAACAAATCTTGCAAAAAAACAAGATTGGGTCACCTTAAGGTTGCATAAGTTGGAAATGACTTGAAGGCACACAAGAACATCATATAGTACTTTCAGGGGTTTTCCTGTTGCCCTTTCCTGCGCCCTGTACAGTCAAAGCAAACTCCTGAAAGCAGAAAGAGCAAAGCTTCTGAGAAAGTGGGACAGCAAAGACTTTGTAATGTAGTTCAAAGTTTGATTAATTACAAAATCCTATTTTGGTTTTGGTATTGGACAGTTGTATATTTCAGGCTGGTCCTCCTGCTTTAGACATACTTTTTTGTGTCTCTGCTGCAGGAAAAGGTATTTGATTTAGAGCAGTGGTTCCCAACCCATGAGTTTTCTCTGAGGTTGCCAGGCAGTGGTGAGCTATGAAAATGTCAAAAAGGAAAGAAAAAAAAATCATGTCATCACATCCTGCACAGAGATTTGTTTGCATATATTATATTGAAAAATATATTTTTGATGTGTTTTCATTTACTCTATTTAAAAGTCTGTTTTTAATGTATTGGAGTTGTGGGTCACTTTGTCTCTGTAAAATGGGATCACGACTCAAAAAATGTTGGGAACCTCTGATTTAGAGGAAGCAACCCTCTAGGGTAGTTCTTGTGCTTGGGGCTATATGAAGAGGTGGAGTTGCACTGAATCATCTTTCTGGTCCACTGGCTGAAATCTCCGGACACCAACTGGATCATAGTGTGGGTCTGCTTTCTTTGTTGTTCTGGGTTTTTTCCCCCTGTTTTAGTCCTTATAGTCTTTGTTTTTCTCAGTTTTATTAGGTGTAGGATATAGTTCTAAAGCACGGTCCTTATCATTTTTTTCACCTACAATTTCTGATAATCTCCATGCTGATTTCTCTGTGTTACAAGATCTTCCTAGCCGTGTTTTTCTTGCTAGGTTTTTTTGAGGGAGAACTTTTTATTAAACTGTACTGCAGGGGTCCTCAAACTAAGGCCCAGGGGCCGAATACGGCCCTCCAAGGTCATTTACCCAGCCCTCACTCAGGGTCAACCTAAGTCTGAAATGACTTGAAAGTACACAACAACAACAACAACAACAATCCTATCTCATCAACCAAAAGCAGGCACACGCTTCTCATTGAAATACATTCATGCTTTTTTCAAATTATAATCTGGCCCTCCAATAGTTTGAGGGACTGTGATCTGGCCCTCTGTTTAAAAAGTTTGAGGACCCCTGCTGTACTGTCTCGTTGTTGTTGTTGTTGTTGTTGTTGTTGTTATTTGAAACATAACAAGATGAATCCACAGCAGACAAGATCACTCTGCTGGCTGTTGTATTGGATCACACGTCAGACACTTCCCACACAGTCTAGGACTATGTGATGTATCGGTAAATAATGTGTGCAGATCCCAGTAAGGTGGCCTTCTGTAGCTGGCAGATGGTAATTTTGTCAGCGCCGATTGTGTTTAAGTGCAGGCCAAGGTCTTTAGGCACTGCAACCATTTTGGTAGCTTGATGTTACGTATTTGTGGTCTCTCTGATTCACCTATACTGGTTCTAAACCTTCCTGCTACTACACTTACAAAAAGTTATGGCTTCTGTTCTCCCCAAATCCCCTTTGTCTGCTTCAGTAGCACTTGGAGCCTCCTTTGTTAGGGAACATTTTATTCAGTCTTCATAGGCTTACAAAGCACTTTATTTTATTCAGTTTTTGTTGATTTATTGAGCATTTTGAGTTATTTTATTTTCTATGATTTTATTTTTCATTCTTTCTCCTGTAGCAGTTTGAAAGTAATGCATTAAAAGTAATCACATTACCTTGTTACATTGCATTTTATTGTTACACTGCATTACATTGGGGACAAGGATTTTTGTTTTTACCATTCTTAAAATGTAACAGAGTTGCTTTGGGTTAATGAGCAACATTGGTTTCAGAAGGGCTTTTTATTTTTAAATAGTTAAAAAAAGAATGACAACACCTTAGTAATGTATTACTAACGTGTCACTTTTGAAGTACTTTGAAAAATACCATTCCAATTAATAAATAATACAGCAATAGTCCTGGTTTGAAAATGCTGCTGCTTAATGCCAGTTTGGTGAATGCTAAAATAGCTGCCATTTTGAACAAGATCCTAGATGAATGTGCTGACCCGATATGTATTATACATACCAGGTTATATGAGGGTGGGAAAAATTAATCTCTCTCAGTTTTTCCCACTAGGTTTTTTTCTGCAAAACAAAAGGCAAGACTTTGTTGGTAGGGAAGTGAATTACAGTGGTCTATTATTATAGAACTGTCCAAAAATGATGTTTTGGATTCTCAGTCACAAAGGATAATACTACCCACTCAACAGTTTACTGCTGTTTCATAGACTTGTAGTTGAGACAGTTAAAGGGGAGGGTGACCTTGGTCCCTGTTCATTCACCGTCAATTGATATTTTCCTCATACAGTCATACCACGACAAATGAAATCTAAATCCAGGTGACACTTAACTTAAGAATGTTACTCTGTTTGCTGTGCATTTGCATAGTAACACAACTTCAAGGTCACTTGTACGTTTATAGTATTCTGCTCTACAATTATGCTGAAGATTCACCATTTTAAGCTGAACCTTTTATAGTGAAAGAAATAGAGAATGGATAAAATAAGTGTTCATTTTAACTCCAAATCTGCCCTTGACTTATGTATGAGATTGATTTATACATGAATATATATGGTACTTCTATGTGCATAATTATCCCTAGGAATTTATTTCAGATGATTAATTTTATTATAAATAAGACGATAAAAGATATTGCACAGGATTTAGAGAAGTGGTTGGATTTAAAGATGAGTTTGTGCTGTAAGAAAACATGATTAAAATGATGCTATCTTGAATTGTTTATGTTATTTATGTAAGTCTTCTACGATACTTAAATCTTGCAAGTATTTTCAAAAACTAAATGCATTGTTCCAGAGATTTTGGTAGGTCATCTCCTCCTAGAATTTCAAGGAAAAGGGTACAAATTCCATTCAAAGAGAGGAAGGGTTCAGCCTTCCAGATCCTCAGAGGTTCTTCAAAGGACCAGCCCCCTGCCAGTTGCCCACTCCCGCCTTAAGGTGTCCCAAATACCAAACTATTTTAGGCCTTTAAATTTTCGGAAATAGCACCATGAACTGGAATCACACAAGTAGCTCGTTCATCAGTGCTACTGCTTGAGCATGGAAGAAGCAACATCTTTTAAGAAACTGTCCAAACGATTAACCTGTTATTTAAGGGGGAAGAGATCAGATTGTACACATGTAGTGTAGGCTGTATTCTTAACCCAGGATCAACTCATCCATTAACTAGCATGTTTTTATTTTACTGGGATAGACTTCAGTTTGCTTCAATTCTTCCAGGTCTTTTATCTGCTTTTAGATGCTGACTTGGGGATTCTCTTAGAAAGATAGCATATGAAGTAGTAAAAAAAAAAAAGCTAAGACATAGGCCGTGGTCTACATATCTGCCAGGGTATTCCTGCTTCTAGGCAGGGGGTTGGACTGGATGGCCCATGAGGTCTCTTCCAACTCTATGATTCTATGGTAGTTATCCTGTGCTAGCACTGCATAATCCTGTTACTGAATTCTGTCATAGTGCATCATATAATAAACAGTGAATGTGCATAGCTCTTACCTGATTATTCTGTATAATGTGCGGTATATAGAGTCAGTTATGCAGTGCACATTGACTTGCTATTCTATGCACATTGTTGCACATTTGTAATGGTTTTGCATGTGAAATTCTGCTATCAGCTGTATCTCTCCATTCTTCTTTGTCCACAGTAGTCACTGAATGTGTGATGCAACTTGCATCTGTATAGGTAGTTCATTAAAATAAAAGAAACTGCAATTGTATGTTTTTGTGTGCTGGAGACTTGAAAAATAATATTAATGTAACCTCTTAAGGTATGTTGTTGTTGTTATGTTTATTTATAAACCGCCTTTTTTCTCTACAGAAAATGAGAGTGACTATTAACTAAAATAATATTTATTATCCACCACCATTACACTTACCACCTGATCATTATGTCCAGTGTTAGAGTCTAAGACCTTTAAAAAAGCCATATATGTAAACATACAAAAAGTGGATCCAGTGCTGGACCTGATATCACCAATACCCTTCCAAGTGGTATTGTCACAGATAATGATTAATGTGAACCTTTACAGTACTATTTCTAATACAATATTTAGGTTATTAAGAAGATCTCGAAAATCTAGTAAGGATGAATTAAGATCAACTGAACTCAGATGGACTTACTTCTGAATAGTCATGAGTAGGGTTATGTTAAAGCATTAATACCTGTCTTTTAAAAGATCAACATGAGAAGCATTCTGGTTCGTTCTTAGGTCACCTACAGAGAAAATAAATTGGATGTCCAACCTAAACTCTTCCTTTACATATTTTGGACTGTAGGTAACAACAACTTACCACCAGAGTGTTTTCTAGACTTTAGAACCTAGATGTATTATGTAGCTTGTCTGTTCAGGGTGAATTTCCTTTTTGAAATTCAAGTCTGCTACAACTTGGGGTTTAATGGTATTTCTTGTATTTAATGGCGAATAAACATTGGATAATGTATGAACACATTTATATGCATTAATTTGATGTTTATGCATTGCCTGCCAGTGCTCTAAAATGCCTTTTGTAATTTTAATTACAGTACACCTCTCAGGAGATGTTATGTTAGGTTTGCATAGAAGGATGAATCTACTTATTTTAAATTGTTGTGCTTCCTGGTGTGTCAAGATATATTGTTATAGTTATAATTCTGGTCATTATATGAAGCCTATGTTTTTTTAAGGGCCTACATGATATGTCTTAGTAAGGTACTGATCCTATAGATCAGGAAATGTGGCTGAAAGTGAGATTGTACCTCTTAATATGGCCATTTAAAATTTTAAAATTTAAAATTAAAAAAGTTTTAAAAATTTCCAGATTCTTGTCATTAAGCCAGATATTCACAGTTTTGGAAGATATAAAGAATCCTGTTGGCTTTAGCTCAAACTCTGACAACAATTTTTATTTATTAGTTTCTGACAAGTTCCTCCCTTTCCCCTGAAAGACGAGCAGCAAAGGTTTTGGCTTCCATTGTGACAGCAGCCTCTTTGCCATGTAGGTCAATAAAATTTTGTCTAATAGTCCATAAACAAAGCAGGCAAGATTGTAAACATACTTACAAAAGTTATTTATTCCGGGTTTTATCTCACAATGTTTTAAAGTACTTTTTAGTATTAAGAAGCTGGAATTTGAGTTGAATCAAATACTTTATTAAGAAGTGACTAACTTATCATATGTCAGATCAGTTTGATGGAGAAAACAATAGTTCTATTGTTGGGTTCAATAACTACTCACTTTTTTAGTGTTCAGGCTGCAAAAATTCTAAGACAATATAGATAGTGGTAGTGATACAGAAAGGGTTCAAGGAAATTACATCTGTCTCTTCATTTTCTGCTTTTTCTTCCATAGAATTTGTGTACAATTGAATGGTTCGTATGATTAAAAGGTTCCCCTCCTTTTATTGTTCTAGGAGTTGTAAGAATTTGTACTGGCACTGGATGAAAGCATCCCTCCTAAAGAGTACATTCAGAACTGTTTGACCAAGCTATTGTACTTGGCAGCTTCTGGCTGCAAGAGAGCCAGAGGAAAGGAAGGGCCTGTGGAGATTGATAGATACATGCATTCTGCAGTCTGCAGGGCTTCCATTCAATTCTCTGTGGGCTCATTTACTTGATTTCAGAAGATCAAAAATTAGGAGTTCTCCAGAGATGCAGCATTGAAAGCCGTAATAAACGTCTAAGGTGCCATATCTGAAGTATTTACAATATTGTATTTCTGAGCTTATCTGAGTATATTTAAGTAGCTGATTAGAGGTGTTAGCCTCCTCGTTACTAGTATTTACTTTTACACATTTGTCTGAAAAGATGTAATACTTACTGAGAACCAATGTAACATCTGGATAGTGTGTGAGTTATATGAAGAAGATATATCTCCCTCTCTATGAAGCTTGATGGGTGTCATAAGGCCAGTCATTCCTATTGTTTAAGCTCCCTCGGAGGTATTAGAATGGGATAACACCCACTTACGTCATCCTGAGCTCTTTCAAAGAAAAACGTATAATGTATAGTTAGCCCTTCACATTTGCTGGGGTTTGGAGCATAGGAACTTTTGAATGACTGTGAATAAAGAAATTGCTATTTCTTTATCTAAGAGCAAACTTCTCTTGGAATGTTTTAGTCTTCCAGCATGACTCTGTGGTCAACTTCTTCTTTCTAGAAATCTCTGATACTTGCAGTATGACTGGAGGAAGTTGACCATAGAGTCACACTGGAGGATCTAAAGATTCCAAGTGATAATATTTTAATGAAATCCGTGAATAATCAAAATTTCAAAAGTAAAAACCACAGATGTCGAGGGACAGCTCTATACAGATATAACTCCAAGCCAGAAACACTTGTAATGCTGCACCAGACTTGTTCATAGACTATTTCCTCCACAATGGGATGGGTTTCCAAAGATAGCAGGTGAATTTACACTCTTAAGCCGTAAGGTTCTATATTAGATTTGGCAACCCTGTATGTACTTCCTTTAGTACCAAATTCTTTCATAGTTAATGTTTGCACTGGTCTGATGTGAAGGGTGCAACGGCCCATATATTCTAATCACCCATTCAACATTTATCAAAATTGCCTGATGCATGCTTTACTTTTGTCTGGCCAGTTTTTTTTAATGAGGTAGGCTAGGAGCTATTCTGATCAATTTGGGTTATAATAGGAGGTGGACATCTGTCTTACTATTTTGCGCACCCTATTTCAGTATCCCCTCTTGTCTTTTTAGTTGTCCTGAAATATCATTAGATGAATACCCAAAGGTAGAGGCCCTGCATAGACAGGGATTACTTCCCAAAACCTACAATTTCTACTGCAAAGAAGACCTCAAGTATCATCCCCATAGCACCAAGATGGTTTGCTTGGGCCCACTAGAGACTCACATTAGGTAGTTCTACAATATCCAAAAGAAATTAATCTTGTGTATAACATTTGCCTGGTGCAAGGCTTCACAGTCTGGCAAGGAGCAATATGGATTAGAATATAAATGAGATCTTCGTTTATCAGCTAAGAGCTAAGCATGTTTCAGAGCTCCAAACATGTTGCTAAAGCTACCTTCTCCCACGCGAATGCCAAACTTTATACTGATGTAATGTCATCATGTATAAAGTGATGTGCCTTGGGGCAAAAAAAAAAAAATCCTTTTACATATATCCTGCTAGATCCCAAGCTGGCAATCAAGACATCAATCTGAAGATTGTGGTGAATAGCTCAATAAAACATTCTGCTGCTCTGAAACTGCTGTTGGGCAGCTATTATAAAAGAAACAAATTCCAAGTTGACTATCATTATTAAAGGGGCTAAAATAAAACTACAATCACTCATTTATAAGGCTATAATGTGATGAGTATTTTAACATTATGCACACTTCTGCTTACTGTACCTCACAAAGATTATTGTAGAGCTGGTAAAAATGCAGAAGGTGGCAACCAGAATGACCAAGTGGCTTAGGGAAATCCATATTTTTTTTCTTTATTGAAATATATTTATTTTATCAGTAGCTCATTGCATGATACAAACAATAGAAGCACCAGATAATTTTTAAAATTTCAAACCACAATTTGAAATAGTTTAGAAAAGTTATGAACAATTTAAAACAGTATTCATAGTATACTCTGAAACAAATCCACAATCCACATCATTAGTTATTCTATGACTACTTATGAATAAAGGTTATTAATATGACTTCTTAGTTTTTCTTTTTCTTAAAAAAAAGGTAAAAGGGGGGAGGCTGCTGGTTTGGAGAAAATGGGGATATGGAGAAATGTTCCTCCTATCGTAATAGAATGAAAATGGGTGATGATGGAATCTGAACAACATCATTGAAGCTAATTTATTTTCATGGATAAGGGTCCACTTTTTCAGATGCTCATAAGAATAGAAACTAGGACTGAAGAATAATGACAGGATATGAGAAAGTACCTCAGGAATCATATAGTTAAACTATGGAATTTGTTTTCCACAAAATATGATGGACATTACTTTTGTATGGCTTTAGAAAGGAAAAATATATGGAGCATAAGGCAATCATTGCCTGCAATTTAAAGTTTATTTATTACCTTCATTTTCACAAGTAGTACAGTGATAACTTTTCAGAGTTTAATTCATTCCATGACCGAGCTCTTAACTAAAATCGCTGCTATCTGAAAGCGAAATTTCCTATTGAAATGCTATTAATCTGTTCCGGCCACCCAAACAGCCCCCCCCCCCAATGTTTTTTGTTCTGTGATTTTAAATAAGAAAATGTACTTTATAAATAATAAATAATGTATAAATGTACATTCACGTGGAACAGTAAAAAGAAAGATAAACTTTAAAATGCTAGAAGCACAAAGTTGTGGCAAGGAAGCACATTTGAGGCAACAAAATGTGAGTTGGCCAGTGTAACTGCAAGGCAAAACCCACACATTCACATTGAACAATAAAAAAAGAAAGACCAACTTTAAAATGGTAGAAGCACAAAGTTGTGACACAGTGGTAGAAGCACAAAGTTGTGGCAAGGAAGCACAAATGAAGAGGCAGAAGCATCATTTTCTTCATACTGTACTCATTCCTGCCTCCCTCCCTCCCTCTCTTGCTCTCTCTCCCTCTCTCTCTTCATGGTGCCAAACATACCAGGAATAAAAACCACACAAAATCAACTAACCCATAGTTCCTCAAAGCAGACAGAGCAAAGCGATAGCAATCTCCCAATATAGATAAGCGCATGAGGCATGGAGGCACAAGGTACGGAGGCTGCTCCCTTGAAGCTCTAAAGCCCTATACTCTTACACTAGCACTCCCTATGGCACTAGCTCTTAACTCAAAGTGCTGCTTGTATATCAAAGCAAAACAAGAGATGAGCAACAGTATCTAACTAAAAGTGCACTTAAGGTGAGATGCTCTTAAGTCAAGGTTCTACTGTATGTCCCTGAGTATTCCTTGCCTGGGCAAATGAGCTGGATGGTACTGTTGCACATGTCCTGTTGTTTATCTTGCTAATGGCAATTGGTTGGCCACTGAACAGAGTACTGAGCTAAAGGGGCTTTTGATTTGATTCAACATGCTCCAGTGCAGCTTGTTTCTTAAGTGGATACAGAGTAACAACTACTTCCTTTGTTCTAAACTTTTTTCTGTGATGCAAGGTTCCCTGTGGTGAGGTTTGTTTTACTGTGAGCTCCAGTGTTCATGCCTGACTCTTGAAATTTATGATTTTAAATTTGGAAGCTAAGCAGGGTCAAGGTTAGCCCTAGTTGATACTTGGATTGAGACTGACAACAAATACTAGGTGCTGTAAGATATATTTCAGAGGAAGGAACTGGCAAAACCACATCTGACAATTCCTTGCCTGACAAACCCATATAAAATTTATGGGGTCTCCATAAGTTAATAGGTAACTTGAATGTACACACACCCACACATTGAGTAGAGAAGGCTGGATATAGATATAGTAGTGTGGGGGGGGGGGGGGGAAGAGATGGGATAGTTGAGATGAACAGATGCAAAACAAACAGTTCTTTGGAGATAGTCCTTTGAAAAATTGATCTGGCTTGCTGTTGAATCAGTGATTTTTTGGCAATTGAACACTTGCTAAAGAGAAAACCCCAATGTCTTTTCATAGGAAAAAGAATAAAAATAGCTTGGCTACTGAAGTGTCTTTGGTTACATTAGATAAGCCAAGCATGCAAGGAGAGGCTTTGGAACCCTTCCTCTTCATTTTCCACATCATATCTTCTGGCTGCAGTCCCACTGCTATGCCAAGCTGAATTAAGATGCTCAGTAATACTTCATAAGTTCAGGGTTCACTTAGTATTCTTGAAGCCTGCCTGTGCCATCATCTAGCTGAGTGTTTTTTAAGACCAGTGTTTCTCAAAGTCTGCTCCTCTAGGTGTTTTGGACCTGAAGTCCAAAACACCTGGAGGAGCACAGTTTGGGAAACACTGATTTAGACAATCAGACCACATTTTACCATCATTAAACCTAGAGGCAACATATGATGTTTATATTTGCATAGGAGTTTAGATACAAAACATAGGTCCGATTTCTGTCATGTGGAGACTTCCAGTTCAACAAGAGAAAACGTTACAAAATGGATCGGACTACTTTAAAATGGCCTGTTTTCTTTTTTATGTTACGTAGCCAGTCACAGTATTTTTCTTAGGTTCAGGCTTTTGCTGTTTCATTTCTGCCTTTCTTACTTTAATGTATTTATATCCTGACTTCTGCTGGCTTTCTTTCTACTATTTTGTCTCCTCTGCCTGGAACTATTTCTGACATCCACCTATCAAGCTCACTTCCTTTTGCTCTTTCAACCACTTTCACAAAATCTCCTCTTGTGAAAACTCCTTAATGTGCTTTCTAATGTGCTTAAAATGTTTTATGGTAGTTCTGGCATCTCCTGGAGCTGTGGTAATTGCTGCTGTTGGGAGCCAAGCCAGGTAGATGATGGTAATTCTTTCAGCCTACTACATTTCTTTCAAGATACAGATTATGTTCTCTGAGGGAATGGCACTAATGCTGATAAGCATTGTTCTATTTATATAATCTGATCTGCAAAGACCCACCCATGGTTATAGCAGGGAAGCCACTTATGTGAAGTCAAAGAGCATTTTAAAAACCCTTTTCACTTCAAATCTTGCTTTTCAAATGTCTCTGGTGAGAGTTATAGTATTTAAAGTAATAAATTAATACAAAGTACAGACAACAGGAGAGCATCAGAGCGAACAGTTTTAAAACTGCAGAATTGGTACTTGAAACTACTTTGTGCAGTTATTTACAGCTCCCTGAGGAAGTTGGCCTTGTATAGATAAGGATCCATTTCTTAATATCTGCTGTTGGGGTCACCTAGCTGATGCATGTGGGAGACAACCAGATAAAACCATCACAGATCAGATGAGAAGTTTCTCATGTGAGAGCTTTCCAATGGTTTGGTGGACTTCAGTACTAACAATTTGAGTTTCGGATTTAGAAATAATCAGGCAACTTTGGTAGACTGATTCAGATCTTCAAAAAGTGGGAATGAACCAGAATGTTCTCATCATTTATGCATGTGCCATCTTCAGTAAAATGTAAACAGTGTTCTAAGGCAGAAAGCACTATATTTCCTGTCTAGTAGCACATACAGGCCATCTACTGCTAATATTTACCATTTTTATACCTTGCCCTTCTCACCCTGGAAGGGACTCAAGATGGCATTACAACAGGCAGCAATTTGATGCCATAGAAACATATATTAAAATAAACAATTACAATTAAATACCAAACAGTTAAAACATAAATTATCAATCATCAATTAAAACCACACCATCCAAATCATAATCCAGGGTTGTTCCATTTGTTGCAAATAGACCAAAACATGAGTAATATATCTGTACTGAAATGAAAAATTAGGTAACCTGGCTAAGGCATTAAAATAATTTTCAGAAACTTTATATTATTAATGGGTCTTGTGAATGTGATTTTATCACCCATTTATTTTAGTGTGTGGTGTATCCACATTGGAGTGAACAAGATATAGCTTGCTGTGCGGTGTGTGTAAGACATGACTCACTAGCACATGATAACACTTTGGAAGGTAGGAAAAGAGGAAATCAAGGGTAGCCAGTTCTGCAGTGGGCCTGCAGGACAATCCTATCCCTGGGACTTGCCACAGGCTATTAGTACCACAGAAGTGATCACAGAGCCTTGTTTTATAAGAAAACTGTATCCCCTAGAGCTCAGCTACCTTTTACTTTCTGTTCAAAAATTGTTGGAAGTGTTGCACAGGTGCTTCTGGGAGCTATAAAACAGGTGGAGGTTGTTATTATTATTAATGCCTGCCTTCAAGTCAACTTTCATTTATGTGAGACCTCCAAGTTCCCCTGTCCTCAACAGCCTTACTCAGGTCCTGCAGACTCAGGACCGTGGCTTATTTAATTGAGTCTATTCTGCTGGAAGGCGACCTTACACTTTCAGTTGTGAAGCATCTTATTGTGATCACTTGAGCTCATGTTATAGCAAGGTAGGAAAGAGGAAGGTCGCCTTCCAGCAGAATAGACTCAATTAAATAAGCCACGGTCCTGAGTCTGCAGGACCTGAGTAAGGCTGTTGAGGACAGGGGAACTTGGAGGTCTCACATAAATGAAAGTTGACTTGAAGGCAGGCATTAATAATAATAACAACCTCCACCTGTTTTATAGCTCCCAGAAGCACCTGTGCAACACTTCCAACAATTTTTGAACAGAAAGTAAAAGGTAGCTGAGCTCTAGGGGATACAGTTTTCTTATAAAACAAGGCTCTGTGATCACTTCTGTGGTACTAATAGCCTGTGGCAAGTCCCAGGGATAGGATTGTCCTGCAGGCCCACTGCAGAACTGGCTACCCTTGATTTACACTTTCAGTTGTGAAGCATCTTATTGTGATCACTTGAGCTCATGTTATAGCACAGAGTGTTCTTGTAGATATGACTGCAGAAAGAACAAAGTAGACAATGGCTGTAACCTAGCTTCTGTGGCAGAGAGGAGTGGCCAGAATTCACAGTGCTGAAGGCAAGAATGCTTGGGAGTTCAGTCTTTGTGAATTCTGATGTTAACTTCCTTGATTTGTATCTCTTGAACTCATGTACATATTAAAATGTCTACTCACTGGATTTTGCACTTATCTCAATATTTTTTTTTGCTCCAGTTTTTGATATAAAAAACATTCCAAATATGTTTTGGGTTTGGATAAAAATCAATTTAGAAAATGAATGTATGAGAAAATACAGCTAAATTAGTATCTAAATATGAATATTCATAGACATTTTTTTGAAAAAAAAATGGCAAATGAGTGCAAATCAAGATGGAGTATGTTTATGATGGATAATACAATACATACAAAAATGCCACAAACTGAAAATGAAAATCACATTAAGGAAAAAAAGAGCAAAACCTCACCTTAGAAAGCAAGGGTACTAAATGGATCTTAGTTCATTGTGTGTAGCACATTGAACCAAAATATGTATAAGATAAGTAGACTGTTTTGAACCAGCGAACTGCTTTTAATTGAACGCTTATAATTGTTTTAATTGTGTTGATTGTAACTGTGCGTTTTAATGTATTGTTTTTTGGCATCTAATGTCTGCCTGCTATAAGCCGTCCTGAGTCCCTCTTTGAGGGTGAGAAGGGCGGGATAGAAATGCCCGAAATAAATAAATAAATAAATATGTGTTAAAACTGGACTTTGTCACTATTAAGGATTTAGAACTTTTAAAGTTTTAAAACATCATCCTAAATAGCATTTGGCCAGGGTTTTGTATTGGAAATTTCACCCTCTTTCCCATTTATTGCAGACAATAATGTCAAGACAAATGGCACCTGCAGAGAAAATAGTAGAGAGGTGTATAAATCTTTAAAATAAATAAACCTTTAGTTCATTTGTATTTGTTTAGTCTGAGTGGCTATCAAACTTGCTTAAGTTGAGCTCTTTTTCTGAGTTGTTGGGTACTTTCATTGCACTAAGATAACCTAAGTAACAAAGTTATTTCTGAACTTAGGATTTCATCCTATTTCTTATCAGCAATGATGTTGATGTGGTAGTTTTCTGATGAAAATATTACCTTGCTTGTATGGAGTGGAAGAAGAGTTGTTGTTATCCTTTAATTTCATTTTTTCTGTATAGATAACTGAATTGTTGCAAATTAAAATATATCAATGTCATTGAGCGAATGCATTTTAATTTAATATGTTTTAATAAATGCATTTTTAATTCAAGCATTATTAAATATAGCTGCTTTTCTGTGTGCTAAATCCTTAGTAGAAGTCCCTTTTTATATAGAAAGCATGAAGAAGGTTTTTTTTTGTTGTTGAAAGATTGACATTCAATGAATTGGGAGCAGGCAAGTCTTTTATTTAGAAAGTATGAAGAAAGAAGGGTTTTATTTATTTATTTATTGGGAAAGATTGAAACTCAGTGAATTGGGACAGGCAAGTCTTTGCACTGAAATCTTCCACTAAAATAAATATATTAATGGTGTGTCACAGGACTTTTAGTATTTTCTTGAATACGGTTTTGTTTATTCTTGGGTTGATCTTGTTATTGGAACCAGATCTGGTAAGGTGAAAGTTTGCAAACATTGGGCTTTATGTCAGTCTAAAAGAGACACTACCCCCCTCCCCTTACAGAACATTGCAATTACTTGGACTTTTAAATACTCACTTAAACTATGACTTAATTAATATTCCATTTATTGACAGAATTCCCAATATATGTCTCTTAATGCCTGTTTGATTTTTAAAATCCTACTTTATTGATATTGTCAATAAAGCTGTCAGCTGCTCATTTCTGCCTTTGAGGCTGCTGTTTCGCACCATCTTTCAATTTTCAGTATCTCTCCAGCCTCATGACTTGTATAGTCACTACTTGTGTTGTGTATGAGATGTGAGGCTGCAGAGAGACTGAGGATCTGAAAGATGAGCAGTAGCGCCAGAGTTGCTGCCTTAAAGACAGAAACAGGCAGCAGAAGGCATTTGGGTTTTTGGATAAAGGAGACTTAACCTGTATATGTAATTCAGATCAAAGATAGACAAGGGAATTCTGTAGTTAGAAAAATACGAACACTGAAAATCTGCTTGCATACTTTCCTATCATATAGTAATATTTAGTACTTCTGCATCTCATGCTATACGTATGCTCATAGTATGTGAACTGTTAGTAAGAATTAATGAGATAAAATGTTAAAACAGAAGTAGAATATTTGTGATTGAAATGTTTAGTATTTTCTTCCTTTCTTTACACATTGCCTTTTTTTTAGAAAGCAAACCAAAAGGTCTTCAGTGGGTAATAGATACAACGATTGCATATCCCAAAGCTGAACCCATAGACATCCAGACCTGGATTCTGGGCTACAGACGACCAACAATTACCCATGTACATTACAGGTAGGAAATGCATTTGTTGTCTTTAATTGTCGATTCAGCCTATAAAATGGACTTTGTAATATATCATAGAAAATAACAAAACATGAAATAAAATATTTTGGTGATTTTACATTTAAAAAGTGTTTTTACTTTCTGGAAGGCACATCATTTTGAATGTGGAAAATGTGAAAACGGTTGTTTGAAAATCTTTCTTGCTAGAAAGACAGGTATTTTCAATCCAACAGACTAGTGGAAAACCCAGACCAGCTTTGAGAATTAAAACTAGTGCTTTAGTTGTGGTCAAATGTGGTACTTAAGACCTAGTGGAAAGAAGTTGTCCTGGTTTGGTTAAGGATTGGACATAGAGTTTCTAACCATCAGTACCTATTTGAGGCAGGGGGCAGGGAGGATGGACATCCAGGTGGAAGCCATGTAGTATTTCCTCATTGTTAAACTTGGATTCTGGAATGTCCACAGTTTTTGACTGCATTGCAGGCTTGTGGGTGCACATTAGTTCCCTATTCTGAACTTGGTTCTAATTCTAAGTTGTCATGCCAGTCTACACCCTTAATGTCTGAACTCTGCTGGATAGCTGTCTTATTTTTAAAGACTGAATTATTGGGAACAAATTGCTTATGAAAGAACATACCCACATGCACAACATGACTTGTGGGTGGATATTCTTTAGCTGCCAGTGTGCTGCCAGAAGCTTCAGTATATCTATCGACCTCAGGTTGCAAGACTGTGGTGTTTATTCTGATTCTTGCAAATGCTACCCATGAGACTGCCCTTGAAAAACAAATGGAAACATTTGAGTTTGTACAAAATACTGTAGCTAAGTTGTTGTTTGGTGCAAGCTACTTTGAATATTTTATAATTCTTTGATATTGGTTGCTTCTGAACTGAGTAAGGGTATTAATCTCAAAGCTCCAGACTCTGGTTCTTCCCTTCAAACTGTGATGAAATTCCTCAATCATCAGAGGCAGTCATATGGCTACTGGGAGCTTCTTGCTAGTGTTTGCAGGGAACACTTTCAAGTGAGATCTGTCATGTCCTGATGTACTCTTTAAGCTGTTTAACTCAAATCTTACTTTTCAAAGCAGTCTTTGGCTTACTGGCTATAGTATGAGACATTGCAATTCCTTTATGTTTTCTGCATATAGTGGGTCCTTGCTATCCGCTTAAGTTTTGTTCCAAGGCCTCTGTGGATACTGAAATCTAGCTATCCTATTACATACAATATGGTAGTAAAATGATATCCCTTATATAAAATGACAAAATCAGAGTTTGTTTGTTTGTTTAGGATTTTTAAAAATATTTTCAAACAATGGATGGTTGAATCCATGGATACAAGATCCGTGGATATGAGGGGCCAACTGTACTGATTGTTCGATTGGTTGTTTCCATAGGTTTCTTCTATAATATTGTTTTAATATTGTGTGATGTGATAAATTGTTAATGTTATTTTAAAGTTGTTGTGGGCTGCTTTTAATCTACCTAGTAGAAAAAGACAGGATAAAAGCTTAAAAATAAATAAAAATAAAATGAGTGTTTGTTAAAGATGTCTGTGGTATCCATAATGAGGAACAACATAGCTTCTCCCCTTCCCAGCTTCAACTCTATGTTAGACCTGAGCTGACACAACAACTCCACCAGCTCATAGAAAAAGTGTGGGTGACCGAGAAAAACCCAGCAGATTTCAAGGATGCCACCATCATCATCCTCTTCAAAAAAAGGGGAAAGAATAGACTGCGGAAACTGTCGAGGTAACTCCCTTCTAACCTCCGCTGGGAAAATCCTCGCAAGAATCCTTGCAAACTGCTTTCTACCCCTTTCAGAAGACACCCAGAATTCCAGAACGGCTTCCACCCCTTCAGAGGAACAGTGGACATGATCTTCACTGCCCGACAGCTCCAAGAAAAATGCAGGGAATAAAATCAACCTCTGTACGTGGCATTCATTGACCTTGCAAAGACATCCAACACAGTGAATCGCTGTCTGGACCATCCTCCAAAAAAATCGGGTGCCCTAGCAAATTCCTGAACATCCTGCAGATCCTCCATGTGACATGATGGCAACAGTCTTGGACAGCAGTGGCTCCCAAAGTGACCCATTTAAGGTGGAATCAGGTGTCAAACAGGGATGTATTATTGCCCCAACCTTATTTTCCATCTTCATCGCTACGATACTTCATATTGTTGACGGGAAGCTTCCCACCGGAGTGGAAATCATCTATCGGACAGATGGCAAGCTATTTAACCTCAGCAGACTGAAAACCAAAACCAAGGTTACAACAACATCTATTATAGAAATGCAGTATGCTGATGACAACATCGTCTGTGCTCATTCAGAAGAAGACCTACAAGCCACTCTAAACACCTTCGCAGAAGCATACGAGAAGTTCAGCCAATGTGATGTGAAGGAAAACTTGGCTCTAAAGGAGAAACTGGGCAATCTCAAGGCAAAATGAGTTTTAGCAGCATGTATTTAGGTTTTCTACTGGGCCTTGAACTAGAAATGTAATAAATATAGAAAATGGTGGATGTCTATTGACATCTATTGTCTATTGAAATAAATAAATAAATAAATAAATAAATAGCCAGCTTTGTGTACAAGTCCTGTCTTGGCAGGTATAATGGTTCTTCTTTAGCACACTGGTACACATGTTATCCAGTGGTTTAAATGCATATTTTAAAAAGACAAGCAGAAACTGCCTATGTTTTCTGCCAAAAATCTCTTCATAAACGCAGGCTCATGTTCACGTACTCACAATCCATGATGACAACTTTGTTGGGCCAACATGGTTATTCTTCTCTGAAGGGAATACAAGAATAAAGAGTTCTTCATTCTAATCCAGCTCTGTAAGATATATCTAGCATGCAGTTTAGCAGCAGTGGAATTCATGTGGAAATATTACATGACACTGATCAGAAATTTTTTATTCCTCTGGGCGACAAGACTTCATCTTACAAGAAGTATAGTTATTGCAGAGAGGTTTAAAGTATGCAGTGATTTATATTCATAGATCAGAATTTTTTCAAATGTTTTGGGACATAATTCACATTCACAACTGTATAACTGTTAAGATCTATGCAGAACTATTTATTAGCTTTAATTGTGCTTATTCTCAACTAAGTATATAGCCCTGCATTGTAAATCTTAATAAAATCAGAGATTGTTCTCAACAGAACTTAGTGCTTTATGAATGACTTTAGGATTGCAACCTGAATATTTCAGTACAGTTAATTTTCATTAATCTGGAGGGAGAAAGTGGGAAGGGAGAAAAAGAATGCAGTAGAATTGTTAAGACTCGCTGGTTTTTGTTTTCATGTTATTTTGGGGGGGATATAAACTTATATCTTCAAATGTAGTACTAAGTGGTATTAAGACATCCTAGCCACTATTGATCACCACCCTAGCCACTGTAGATGTGGAATACCTGTACACCAACATCCCACATCAGGATGGATTACCAGCCATCAAGAATGCTGTCCTGAATGAAGTTACAGTAGACCTGCCACCTCATCACACTAGAGCATCTATCCACTTTAAATCCGGTTGCTGCTGCCTACAGAATTCTGGGGTTTATAGTTTAGGGAGGTGCCTTTAAATTGCACAGCCAGAGAGGTCCTAGGCCTCACTAAACTACAAACCCCAGAATTCTGCAGGAGGCAGCAACCAGATTTAAGGTGGATAGATGCTCTAGTGTGATGAAGTCACTATCCACCAAACTTGTGTACTTACTCATAATTACTTTACTTTTGGGAGTAATCTACACCTCCAAGTCTGGTGCTGTTATGGACACCTGCAAGCCTCCAGAGTATGCAAAGATCTTCATGACTGACCTGGAACAATTTTTTGATGGCGTCTTTGTAATTTTGCTACATGGAAAGCAATCATTTGGAAAGTTCTACCAGAATTTCAAGAAATTGAAAATTACCATAAATCTGAGCCTGGAGCAATCCATACAAAAAAATCATTTTCTTGATACTACTGTGCAACTACACAATGGTCTAACTAGCCTAAATGAGTTTGATGTCATAGGTGAGGTGTCAGCTATTGTCAAAATGGAGTTAATCAGCATCAAACCAGCTGAATTTTTAACTTTTATTTTATGGCAACAAGTTCAGATCTGCAGGACCAGATGGCCTGCCTCCCAAAGTACTAAAGAAACTTGCTGCTGTACTTTCTCAATCCCTTTACCATCATTTTGAGAAAAAAATGAGCTGTCAAAGGACTGGAGAAGGACAGAAAATGTACATTTCTTCAAACAAAAAAAGACAAAAAGGAAACTATAAACCAGTCGGCCTCAGCTCAATACTAGGAAAAAAATATTAGAGCGGATTATACAGGAGTCTGCAGGTGACAATGCAATGATTAGTAGGAGTAGACATGGGTTTATAAAGAACAAATCCTGCCAAACTAATCTTCTATCTTTTTTGATCAGGTAATTTGTTTATACGGTGATAGGAATGTTGTGGATGTTACTTATCAGGTCCCACATAGTGTTTTGATTAGCAAACTGATTGAAAGTGGAATGTATGAGAACACGGTCAGATAGATCCATAACTAGTTGGAAAACTGTGGTCAAAGAGTTGTCATGATGGCCATGTATAATATGTGAGGGGAAGTCATAGGGAGAAGGGAGCAAGCTTGTTTTCTGCTGCCCTGGGGACTAGGAGGCGGAAAGAAAATTACAGGACAGGAGATTTCACCCGAACATTAGGAAGAACTTCCTGACTATGAGAGCTGTTCAGCAGTGGAACTCTCTGCCTGGACTGTTGTGGAGACTTCTTTTTTGGAGGCTTTTAAACAGAGGCTGGATAGCCATCTGTCAGGGGTGCTTTGAATGAGATTTTTCTGCATCTTGGCAGGGGGTTGGACTGGATGGCCAACAAGGTCTCTTCAAACTCTATGATTCTATAATTCATCAATGGATGTACTTCAAACTGGAAGAAGATCTTGCATGGTGATTCTTCATTTTTAATCAATGATGTAAATGTGGTAGAGGAATTTCTTATGAGGTTTGCAGATGACACAAAACTGGGAAGGTGATTGTCACTTCGGAAGATAGGAACAGAATCCAAAAGGATCTAGATAAACCAAAAATTGGACAAATATTAATAAAATGAAATTAGGTAGAGACTAATGCAAAATTTCACATTTTAGATCACAAGAATATAGGATAGGGGATACAAGGCTCAGTAGTACTTCATGCAAAAAGAACCTGGGGACCATTGTTGGATATAACATGAACATGAGCCAGCAGTGTAAGGAAAGTAATAATCCCATTATATTCTATGGTGGCCAAGCTTCATCTGGAGTCCTGCACTCAGTTCTAGGTACCTCATTTTAAGAAGGATATAGACATGTAAAATCAGGTTTGGCGAAAGGCACCTGATGGTTCAGGCCCAAGCTATTTGCCTGATCACCTCTCAGACCCAGGCCCTAAGATCTTCAGGAGAGGCCTGTCTTTCGGCCCCACCTCCATCTCAAGCTCAGTTGGTGGGTACAAGAAAGAGGGCCTTCTCAGTGGCTGCCCCTCGATTCTGGAACTCCCTCCCTAAAAAAATCTGTCTTGCATTTTCCCTAAAAATATCTGTCTTGCATTTTCCCTAAAAATATCTGTCTTGCATTTTCACTTTTACCTACAATGCAGCTTACAACACAAGCTATCTTATCAAAAAGTTGCTATACTTTAGTTTAGTGCGTACATATTCAAGATGGTATAAACCTTCAGACTTAGTGCACTTGTCTCCACATTTCTGGCCGCCATCCATGCAACACCTTTTTCGGTTTCATTAATAAAGTGACAATTCAAACATGTATACTGCAGCACTTTTAACCATCAAAATGGAGTTCTTCCCACCCAAATCAAAGTAGATAAATCAGTGGTTGAAATGCTGTTTGATTCAGTGCATGGCTGCTACTGCACTGAATTTTGGAGGAAGCTGGGAACACTCTAACATATTAATCACAAGGGCACATGACAAAGTAGCCATTTTAGCAAAATGGGTACCTGGCACATCTTAATGTGGTTTGGATATCTTCTGTAGTCCCCTTGGGATTTTTTTGTGTATTAAACGTAGCACGCTCAGTCATAATTGTTCCTGTTACCTGGAAAGTTTTTCAGCAGAGTGAATTGTAGCTAAGCAGCACTTAAGAAATCCCCTGAAGGCAATAGCAACACAACAGCATGAGATGGGCAGATAAGAGGCACATTGGCAAACATCTTGAAAAATGTTTGCTTCAGACTGCCTTTGAAAGGTTAACCACAGCTACTTTCTCCATCCCTTTAACTGGAAGGCCAATGCACAGCAGTCTTACATAAGAAAAGCCAAAAGGCACTTAAATTGGAGAGTTCACTAATGAGAGTGGAGAGTAGCTACATTTTTTGACCTTTCAATATCTTCCAGGCTTGTTGAAGCTGAAATGACATTGCAAGTTCCTGGAAAAAAACAAGATAGCACTGGTATGAAAGGAAATGTGTTGGTGGGATTAGTAAAATAAGTCATTAGAGTGAGTGGGAAGGTTAGTATTGAGGAAGTTGGCTGTTTTTTAGACTACAGTAAAGTTACACTCCTCTAGTCATTATATTATGGTATTGTGTAAGGAGATGCATTTAAAACTAGCCAGTCAAAAAGAATGATCCTGTGCATTGTGGCGCAAGTATAACATTCTGAAAATGTTAAAAAGTATTTTCATTGGGAGAAGGAAATTAATACTATGACAGTGTGTTCATGCTGTGGATTAGTGCTATATTTTTAGATAAGAAAAGTGCATCTGAGAAACCATGGTGGGAATTCAGTTTAAGATGCAGTGCACATAAATGGACACACACATGCCTAGTAACAAGGAAGAGGGGTTGCTACTATCAGCTGTGCTTGTCTTTATCTGTACCTTCTTTTTTTTTTGGTCGGTCATTCCATGTTTCTAATAACCAGTATATTTTATTGCTTTGCATTTATCATCTCTTAACTGTTGTTACCTACCACAGTTCATAACTTTGCAATAAGTTAATAAGATAGTATTGGGATTAATCATGATTGTTTTAATATATTAACTGAAGTATGTAGTTGTAGTGTAAAGACAATGTATAATGTTTTTCTCTACAAGTTCTTGATAAGTGTCAAGAGATTATCAGGCTATGAAGTAGATCAAGGTAGATGATCAAGAGAGTTGTGGCATAATTAGGGTATATAGCGTGTATCTCTGAAATACTCTTACAAGAGGTGAAAAAATAAGGACTCAATGAAGACTTTGTGCTCATGTGTAATTAAAACAGTTCTTCTAAAAATAGAATAAATAATATTTATTTATCGTGTCAGGAGCAAGCCAAACAGTTGTATTGCATTTTTAAACAAACAAAACACAAAGTTTGCAAGCTTGGTAGTTGATTAAATGTCCTTTGACCAGTACCTGGCCACTTGGAGTGCCTCTGGTGTTACTATAAGAAAGTCCTCCATTGTGCATGTAGCAGGGCTCAGGTTGATTTGCAGCAGATGGTCTGTAGTTTGCTCTTCTCCACACTCGCATATCGTGGATTCCACTTTGTAGCCCCATTTCTTAAGGTTGGCTCTGCATCTTATGGTACCATAGCGCAGTCTGTTCAGCGCCTTCCAAGTCGCCCAGTTTTCTGTGTGCCCAGGGGGGAGTCTCTCATTTGGTATCAGCCATTGGTTGAGATTCTGGGTTTGAGCCTGCCACTTTTGGACTCTTGCTTGCTGAGGTGTTCCAGCAAGTGTCTCTGTAGATTTTAGAAAACTATATATTGATTATATATTATTATTATTATTATTATTATTATTATTATTATATGCCAGGTTTCAAAAGCGCCCCTTGGTGGCACAGTGGGTTAAATCGGTGAGCTGCTGAACTTGCTGATTGAAAGATTGGCAGTTTGAATCTGGGGCGCGGGGTGAGCTCCCGCTGTTTGCCCCAACTTCTGCCAACCAAGCAGTTCAAAAACATGCAAATATGAGTAGATCAATAGGTAGGACGGTAACGGTGGGACGGTAACGGCGCTTTATACAGTCATACTGGCCACATGACTTTGGAGGCGTCTACGGACAATGCTGGCTCTTCAGCTTAGAAATTGAGATAAGCGCCACCTTCTAGAGTCAGACACAACTAGACTTAATGTCATGGGAAACCTTTACCTTACCTACAGGTTTCGAATCATAGGCCTAATTACTGTTCTATTCTCTTTAAAATGCAGGATTTTTCCAATTAAAGATGTACCTCTTGAACCCGAAGCCCTCACTGTTTGGTTATATCAAAGGTTCATTGAAAAGGAGGATCTCTTGTCACACTTTTATAAAACAGGTAAAAATTTCTTTCAGATAAAAATGTAATCACTCATTTCAAGCATGTATTCTTAAGATTTAGTAATCCACAAATCCAACCTGAGCTATGAACTTGCACTTCCGGCCTGAGATCTGCCACTCACTGCACAATCTGGTACATTTTATGGAGAAATCCTTCCTCTGATCCTATTTCTTTCAATATTTGTGCTTTTCAGGTATTTATATTTTGGTGCATGTGACAGGGCTCAAAGATGCATGGTTCTAAATATGATTTTGGACTGCAGTTGCTGCCGGGTATAGATAGCCATAGCTAGAAATGATGGATGAAATGGATTACATTATCCACCCTGGCCAATGAAGTGTCTTACCACAGTCACTCAAGGGTATCCCAATCTGACAATTTCAATTTCCTTGGAGTACCTGAAATCTCTTACTGGATTTGAATATGAGATGAGCACCAATATTGGTTTTAATATGAGCTATTATATAATAACTGTTAATTAAGAAAATATTTTACATGGTACTTTAAAGGTACTTCATGGTAGTTTGTGAAGGATTGAGAAGTCTCTAGGCAACTTCTTTCATAAGCCAAATTTCTTAAAGTTCCACCCCAGCCAGTCATTCTAGTGGACATAGACCTTCTCAGATACCACATCTCTTCCATTTGTACCTCCTGCTGTGCTTGAATTGTTTGCCTCATTTTTAAGCTCTGCTTGAAATAATAAAATGTTAAATCATCTACATGGCAGCCTCCTGGCATGGTGGAACCATCTGTTCCCATCTTCTGATCTTCACTAGCTTAGTATATATAGCAGTACAGTGCAGGAATACTTTCACACTCTGGTGTCAATTATCCACCTTACATCACCAACTAATGTTCTCTCCACACTTGTTAACTCTTCCAGCTGTCCTTTTTCCAAATACTTAATAAATGCCTTTTTCTCCACTGGTTTGAACACAGAGATAATTAAAGCCTGGTGTTTACCACACCAGTTAAAATGAATTAATCTACCCCAGATCCTGTGTATCAAATATTAAAAACAACACTATCTTATTCCTATCAAGCAGCTACCAAGCAGTAAACTAGCTCAAAGACTACTAACAATATCTCGAATGTTGACACTAGGATAATCAAAACTTACAGAAATCTTTTATCAAAGCACAGTCAGACAGAAATTGATATAGCACTTACTTCTCACAAGCTAAATGGGAGTTATTCACAAGTGAGTGAGTATAAGCTTATAATCTGAAAGTTCCTTTAGCCATCATACATATGATTTAAATGTGCTTTAAATACGTTTAAATTGGCAACCATGCAAAATGGTGGATTTATAATTTAAATTTTGCCTTGTTTTTGGTTATCTTTGAAGTTTATTTTTGCTGCCGTTCATCAAGAGAACATGACTGTGTGCCACCACTAATGCCCATCACACTGGTCAGTTTTAAAACCTGACATCAGTGGACTGGGTGAGGCTTTCGTCCCCAACAGTCAGTCTCAATGTTGTCAATTTCTGTGATTCAGTGACTCAGTCAATTTATTGTTCTGTTCAATAGGATTTGTTATAAGTGAGGGGTACAGGGGTAAACTTAGAAAAACATAGACCAAATATCTCTGTATTATGAAGAAAACAATGGGGGTAAAACATGGAGGAAATGTGGAAAATAAAATTGTGACCTGGTATGGATTGTATATGAATCTTTACAAGGCTTGCCTATGGAGCATCTTCTTTCATATCATTTGAAAAGTGGAGATATCAAACCCAGACATAACAAAGGATGTAATTATAAGCATTCTTGGTGCTTAAAGAATGACTGTGAATGCTTTGAGACTAAAATTATGTGTTCATCTATCTGTAAATGTGTTGACTGCAAAAATTATGAAGAAAGCACAGAGCGTAAAACACTAATCAATATGCCAAATAATATGGAGATTAAAAGTCATGAAGAAAATGATGCTGTATCATTTTCTGACTTAGAAATATGGTCAAACTCTAGAAAAGACAGTAGGCAATCTAATACATGTATATCATGGGATGGAGGCAACATGTGCCTGTCTCCTGACACAAGCTGAAGAGGCAGAAAAAGAAGCTTCTTCTGTTTGTTTAGCAGAATGAACCAATCAATTGTATAAGAATTTGAGAGATGCTTATCACAGATTCTTCACTCTGAATTTAAATCTAAAGGACTGAAAGTTGAATAAAACATCTCAGTTACCAATCCACAAAAACAAAAAAAAGAAAAGTGTGAGCAGGGAAATGTACCAATATTTCTGCTCCAGATTTTTTTTTTAACTGAAAGAATGATTGGTGCAAAATAGAAACACAGAAATGAGGGGAGATGCTCCAGTGGTCATTGAAGTATATTAATCCTCATCCCATCAGATTTTTTTAAAAAATCATTGAATGCCTAAATCTGGTACGTTTTTTGATCCCAATAGGAATTCCAATCTTTTGTGCTGTATAAAATGCTCAATACTCACAGGATATTTCAATTTGTTGGGTTCAGAAACAAATACATTCCACAATACTATAAACCGCAGACTCACGTGGGGGGAAATGTTTGAGTTGCTCCTTGTTTAGAAACCATCCTTGCTAGAAAAATATATATAACCAATACAGAGGTGGTAGCTTTGTATCTTCAACAATCACCACTTGTATATGGCTGGTAGCTAAAACTCCAGAAACATTATTTGCACTCTTCAGTTGACAATTTCATAAAATGCCTACCTTGTAGGTATAATTGTCTATGAATTATCCAACAAACATGACTCCAAAGTGCTAAAATGCTTCATTTGCCTAGGTTATGGTTAAAATACATGTGTTATTTTGTCATTCTTTCCAGCTACAATTCTTTTAAATTATTGCCTTTGACAATACAATTCATTTTGAGACTCTCAATTGGTTTAATCAATTTGTTCTTCAAAAGTAACATAATAAACATTTTCTTCATGCCAAGAAATCTCATGCTATATGCAATGGATAAATAGCTTGAATTATTTTGTATAGTACATAAAGCGCTAGTGCTACATCTGCTCTGTATTCTTATACAACCAGATCAGACAAAACCCACCAAAGGTTGCCCAGACACCTGACTAACACACTTTTCCATTCTCTTTCAGGAGCATTCCCTCCCATTCAGGGACAGACAGAAGTTGTTTCCCGGGAGATGACCCTTAGTAATTTGTGGCTAGTTCTTGTACAGTCCTTTGCATTTTTGTCAGGTGGTATGTGGTACTGCATTCTTCAGTATTTTTATCAATGCCTGTTTTAAAAGGTGAATGAGAGGGACCTGAGTACACAGCAAGAGAGGCGGTACTTTACAGAGTGCATCGTGTTATGTGCGCAAATGTGAATATGCCAGGAGAAAGGAACATGCTGGATGGACATTTTCTCATTTTGAAGGGTTTTAAACTCCACTAGAAGAGAGGATCAGTAATATAGAGACCTGATGATGTATTTTACAAACTCGATATTTTTTAAAGGTGTGTCTCCCCATACGTTTACGTCAGCGGATTCAGAATTTGAAAAGGAGACACAAGTATACAGCCACCACCGGTGAACATCTGCAGCAAGAATGCTTTCACCACAGGTAGTATTCAGCCTTGTAGTTAAACCTTGGAATCTTCAGCAACTTTTTCTCCAGTAGTCTGTACTGCAAGTCTTGTAGTAGAGATCCCTCAGCTACACAAACTTGAGTTGTATTGTAATTAATCATGCTGGATCTGTTTAATGTACTCTGCAAACTTGGTTATGGTATCGTGACTGCCCCATGTAACCTGTTTAGTAGAGACATTTAAAAAAAATCTCAGTGAGATCTTGTATTGGAAACCTAGAAGTGGAAAACTATTCTGCAAGAAGGCATTATTGTGTCATGAAGTATTGAAAGATTTGTCTATACCTCATAGACCCAATTATTCTTACCAAATTTTCAGTCTGTAGGCCTCTTGTAAGAGTATTTAAAAATGGCCCATCTCTCAATCTGCTTCCTATTTTGGTTTTAGAACGCATTTCCCAAACTTATAAGTATCTCTGGGGTTTTTTGTTTTGTTTTGTTTTGCAAAATGCACTTTTGAAAATGCAATACAACGTGAAAAGGAGCTTAGCTTGAACGAAGTGTCAGTGCTGTTCTTAACAGATTTGCTTCTTGAGAACTGTTTGTTCAGAAAGGTCTGTGGATTTCCAGCACTAAAATGTATTGGGTTGCCACAGTCTCGCCAAGTTGATCTATTTTCTTGTTAAAACTTCTTAAAGGCCTTTATTTCCACTTGACACAATAGCACTCAAAACATCTGTGAGAGAGTTTGTGTACACAAAATGCCAAGAACCTCAATGTTTTGCTTTATATGAAAAATACGAGGAAGTTAGGATAGTCACAGAACAGTGTATCTAGTCATTGGATAAAACAAATAGGAAGATTTTTGCTTTACCATCCAGAGGTATTGTAAAAAATTCTCTGAACCATGAAGGGCATTATTAAATCTGTCATCTTACTGCAAAATGTCACTGCCATAGAAAGGGAATTTAAGAGGCAGACTGGCATTAAATCAGAATTTGAAGTATGTTAACAGTTTTCTGTTGGTTTTGAAGGAAAGGTTTCTGTGTTTGTTATTTATCTTGGAATGTTTTGCATCATGTCTCTATGGCTACATAAGATATCTATTAAAAACATTCCTTGAAAACAGTTTTCTAATTTACACATACAGACCTGTAGACTACATTTCAATTACAGAATGTTGCTGTTTATGAACTGTAAATTTTTTTCTAAGAGCCAAGCCAACAGTAGTTGTCTGTGCTGAGTTTGAGACCTATATTCTCCTGGGTTTTTTTTCCAAATCACATGAGAACCAGTTTTGGTGAGTAGTATACAAAATAAAAATATAAAACCACAAACAGTATACCTTTTTCCTTTTGGTTTCCTCTGGGAAAGAGGGATGGGGGAATAGATGCATTTTCCTGTATTATGTACACAAAAATTAAATGTGTCAAATACTATTTTTAAACGTAAAACAAATGTCCATGTAGATGATAATATCTCTAATTGATTCTAGATGATTTGCAGTTACATTTCATTTGTATTATATCACTACAATTATAGAGCAGAAAGTGCAGCATTAATGCAGGTTTCAAAACCTGTTTTTTTGGCACATAGCTAAAAACTAACATAAAAATAGAATCCATCTTAACAAATAATAACAAGAATATTCCTCCAGTCCCCTGAAGATGTCCAAGACAGTGTTGTAAATATTGATTTGCTTTCTTATGAATTAGCAGTGAACTACCATAAGACTTAATTTAACTGGACCACGTATTTCAATTTGTTTCTGTTCACGTGGCAGAAATCTCAATTTCTAGGGACTGGCGGTGATTTACAGACCTTTTGTGGATTGTATAAGGTTATGTCCCATTAATTTCAGTTCGACCCAATTCCAAACAGTGTGTTTGGATGTACATTACATTAGATGGATTTTTCCCTCTCATATCTGCCCTGGGAAATGTGAAAAAATGTTCAGTCACAGTGTCTTCTGTATGTTTGAATCAGGAAAAATTGTGAAGATACCGTGTTGTCAGAGGCTTTCTTGGCCAGAATCACTTGGTTGCTGTGAGTTTTCCAAGCTGCATGACCATGTTCCAGAGGCATTCTCTCCTGATGATTCAACCACATCTATGGCAAGCATCCTCGGAGGTTGCCTACCATAGATGTGGGCATTAATATCAGTAGAATGCCCCTGGAACATAGCCATATAGCCCAGAAAACTCACAGCAACCATGAGAAGATAGTGTTTTTAGGAACTCTTAAATAAAAGCACTTATTTGTTTTCAACTTCAGTTGTGATTTCAAATTTATGTACTTATTATGCAGTATTCCTACGAAATTCATCAGCAAAAATGCAATCTTAGAAACACAACTAATTATAAGTTAATCCTTTCAGTGTTCTCTTAATTAATTGAATGTGTACCTCTAACTATGCAGCGTGTTCATCTAGGTCTTGACGCAACCAGAACTTTTGTGAGTTAATATTAACTTGGTATCACCTTTGTCATCCTTACTTTACACCATGAGCATTTCTTGATTTATACAGAGTCATTATGGAAAATCTGCACATGAATTCTTGGGTCAACCAACAGTCTTCAAATATCTGTGGGGCTAATGCAGATAACTCCACAGATGCAACATTGATGCAGATAGGACTGCTATGTTGTTCCACAGGACAGGACTATTTTGCACTGTCCATTTCCAATATAGATTATTAGGAAAAACTTACCAAGGACAAGAAAATATTGCCTTGGGGGTGGGGGTGAGTAGACTTGTCTTCACTGGAGATGGAATATGGTAGGTAACACCCTACATTGTAGATGCTTTTTTGAGCAAGCCCTTGGAGAAGATTAACACCCAAGTCCCTTCCAACTACATAATCATATGAAGACAAAGAAGCATTTTAAGTAATATCAATTTCAGACCTGTAGAGTCAGTATTGGCCCTTGGATACCTGATATTGGGTATCCTTTTACAATGGTTAGTAGTGACAAACTAGTCATGCAGCTCATTTTGTCACAATCTGCATTTTGACTTCCTATCAAGAACATTATACGAAGAAAATAAGATACCCAATAAATAGCATTTTAGCAAATACAGTACAGTGGTTTTTTTTAGAGCATTAACAAACAAGACCCTGGTATTTAGTTTAGACTTCATACAATTCAATTAATGCACATCATTCACACAAATCCGCTTCCCCCCCCCCTTCTTGTTCTGACCATCTCTGCAGGTTTCCTTTTTCTGCAGGTTTCCTTGTAACATTAACAGTTTGTACTATTAGTAAGGATTTTGCACTACAAGAGTAAGTCATCCTTTATAGAGCCATAGGTTTTGTATTCTTCAAGGTATTTAGTCCTTTGAAATCCATCAGAAATAAAAAAAAATAATCAGGGAACTTATCCCTTTGTTTTGTTTTTTTACAATTTTAAACTGCTGTTATGTTCCAGTAGACCCATTAAAGCAGTGTTTCCCAACCAGTGGTCTATGGACCACCAGTGGCCCCCAAGAACGAAAATATGGTCCACGGCCTCACCATTACTTCACCGTTGCCTCAAAACCAAGCAGCAAAGAGAGCAACTGGTCTCGCAAAACCCTCTTATAGTTCCATGGCAACAGGGGTGCCAGGAGGGAAAAGGCTGACTAGCCAAGAAAGATTAATACTACCACATCAGCTCTAGATTATTAAATATGGTTTACTGTGGGCAAGCAGATGGCAACTACTGGATGGGATATGTTCTGTACCAGAAACTAGAACTGATGTGGTCTGTCCAATGCCATTTTCCGAGTCAGCACCCCAGATAACCAAACTAAATCTAAAGTTAACCAAAACCTGATTTGTAACCCTTTTGGTACTAATGTTGGAGAGTGAGCCCTGGTCAAAGTAGTCCATGGTCAAGTGGTCTGTGGTCAAAAAAAGGTTGGGAACCATTGCTTTAAAGTCATAGGTGGAAATTATTTCAAATGGGCTCCAAGTTTATTAAGAAAAACCCATTTGTTACTTTTAATACATTCAAATGACAACTCTGTAGGAAACTCTAGGTCCTCCAGTGGAAGTCTATAGTCAACTTTTGCAGGACCTACAAATGCATAGATAAGTATTTCACTAGAGGACCTAGAGATTCTGAGACAGAGCATATTAATGAAATCTGCAAATAATCAATTCTGCAAAAGTGAAAGCTGTACCTTCTGCGGAGAATGTGCTAGACTGCTTCTGTATTCTCTTTTGAGAAGGGATCATAGTGAGCTTAAGTGTTTAGTAGCTTCACTTTCCCATTCATTTCTACTGGGGTAGCTCAGACTCCTAACAGCTTTGTACATTAAAGTAGTTTGGTGATGAAGCACTATAATGGTAAAAATACACATAGAATATGGAATGATTTGGTATTGCTTAAAAATACAAAATTTCAAGCATTAAAGGAGGATTAAAGCTGGTTGTCAAAGTTATATGTGTTCATTAGCTCTCAGTACAATATGAATACCTACATGAAAAAATGTTGAATTTTTAAGATAACATACAGCCTATCTGTGGTGGCTCTTCACTATTATCAAAATGCATGGTTGACCTGGGCCAGTCTAATAATAATATGCAAATGTGGGAAGTAGGATTCATAATCCACCAGCCACAGTATTGTGTTGCCATTCTGTTCTTGTTTCTTTTTGGACTGAACAGGATCCCATTTAATGTTTGTGGCCCAGTGTTGCCCATTTCCTCCTTAATTGTTCAGTGCGGTGGCTCACTCCATCTGTGAGCAGAAATACATGATTATAATGAATAAGCATGATTACAACGAATGAGCATGTGGATTCAAACAGAATTTGCAACTTACCTCTAGACAAAATATTGCACATTATTCCAATCAAAGTCCATGAAATGTTACGGAATATGAAAGAAAAGATACTCAAGAGAGATGCTCCATGATTAATCATGGTTTTCATTTTCAACCACACCAAGGTGTGATAAAGGATTGTCCTGCTAAAGTATAGTAATTGTAATGTCTTGCAATTTGGTGGAGATGTGGTATGAAACTGCATTTATTCACATGATGAAGTTGAGAGAGAAACCATCATTTTGGTTGTGAATTATTTTCATTGCTATTGTATGATTCTGTAGCTGTTCTTTTCCTCCCTTTTCAATTCCACATCTTTTGTTTTATGCCATGATCAGAATGAAAATGGATGGTTCTGTTCAAGGATTGGTCCTATTTGGATTTGCAATCAAGTTTATGTCTTTCTTAGATTCCCTTCCCATAAACAGTTAACAGACTTTAAAAAAAATCTCAGTACAAATACATATTTCAAAAATGCTTTCCTCAGCACAGACAAATAAATGGCACCGTTAGCAGGTTTGATCCGTTGTGACAATCCTTTAGGCTTCATGTTGTAATTGTTAAAGAATGTTTGATAGGGAATGACAGAATTGTGCCCGTTTTTTGCATATGATAAAATATCAGATTGACTACTTTTCCTTGTGTTAATTGGATAAATATATGATTTGGTTATAAATATCTCATTTCACCAGTTCTAAGGCACACTTTTACCGTCATTTAAGGGTCATCAAAAATGGGGTGCACCTTACATTCGGTGAAATACAGTAGTTCAATTTATGGCTCTCAGGAATCACAAAAAGCTGCCTTCTCCCACCTGGTGCTTTCCAGATATTTGGGACTACATCATTCCTGACCTTTGCTGTGTAGGCTAAGGCTATTGTTCAAAACCTCTGGAGGGCACTTGGTTGGCGAAGCCTAACGTCAAGACTCATCTTTCTGTGCAAGAAGGGACTGGATTGCTTTCTCTTTTAATGCAAAGTTGCTGTAACATCTCTACAAATATTTTTGCAGAGATGTAGAGACCAATCTAGGGTTACGAAAACTACAGTAATACTTAAGGATACAGATTACTACAAAAGCTTTTGATGTAGCAAGTGGATGCTGTTTTCTTTCTTTTGACTTGTTGCAACTTACACAACGCCTCCAAAATAATGAAACTTTTAGCTTGAAAGCGTTTGCCACAGGTGACATTCATTTGATGTTCCGATGAGACACTAAGACCTTGTTCAGACTAACAGCCACTTCATTAGCAGTCATTGTGTTTTTGTGACCTCGCAAGACTTGTGTGGAGGTACTGTTTTGGCATTTCCAATATGGCTGCTCAGTGGTGTGGCTTTTTATTTTGAGCTGCCATGATACTGCAAACTGACAGCTGTTCCGTGAACAAGTGACCATGGATATCCCCAGAAATGCCACCTGAGGGTGAGGCCTTCCAGGCCACAAGTCTGGTGATGCCCCTGAACCCTCTCAAGGTGCTTACATAGAGCCACCCATCATCTGGACCGTAGTCAAAGGGACTCTAAATAGATAAACAGAAACTATTGGTACTCTTAGGAACTGACGGATGCACCTGGAACAGCCCCAAGAACTGTGTGTTGGTTAATGTCTACCTCTTCATTTCTCTTCTGGATTTTGTTTGGATTTCGATTTGTGGGAGTTTTTTGTGCTCACAATTAAAGTGGGGTTTTTGTTCCAAAGTTGTTTTTTTCTAGAGAGTGGGGGAAAACCTGAACGCTGATGTTTAAAATGCTAAGAGATCCACTGCTGACCAACCCTGTTCTGCACATATTTGATAAAAGCCATTGTTTTTAATTCCTAATATAAACAATGTTTGTTTGTAAAGTTTCTTCCTGCTGGGAAAAATGTATTTTTAAAAGGAAAAAAATTCCCTCTTTTGGCTATAAGAATGTCAGCTGTATGAGCAGGTGTGACCATATCATAACATGCTGATCGGATATAAATCAATAAAATTTATACCTCTCAGGACTCTTTTTAAGTTTGGTCTTTCAAGTAACAAATGGGCATGTCCTGTGGATTGCTTTGTTCAGATCCAGTGAGATTCTCAGTTAAAGATGCAACAAACTGAGGTGATTTGAAGGAATGTGACAGGTTGGCTATTTGAATTCGGGGAGCAGGGTGAGCTCCCACTGTTAGGCCCAGCTTCTGCCAACCTAGCAGTTCAAAAACATGCAAATGTGAGTAGATCAATAGGTACCGCTCCGGCGGGAAGGTAACAGCGCTCCATGTAGTCATGACGGCCACATGAGCTTGGAGGTGTCTATGGACAATGCCGTCTCTTTGGCTTAGAAATGGAGATGAGCATCACCACCCAGAGTCAGACACAACTAGACTTAATGTCAAGAGAAAACCTTTACGTTTGCTTATCAATTATCCACAATGCTTGGGACCAGAAGTATGTCAAATTTGGGGTGGATTTTTTTATTTTGGAATATTAGTATTTGCATAGATAATGTGTGGATAATCTTAGAGGTGCCTCGCGTAGCAGTGGGTTAAAGCTGCTGAACTTGCTAAAGCTGCTGAGCTGCTGAACTTGCTAACCGAAAGCTTGCAGGTTTGAATCTGGGGAGTGGTGTGAGTGATACTAAACTATAACCTTTACCTTTACCTCTTACCTAACTTTGGAAATAAGGCCCAAGTTTAAAATTCATATATATTTCATATGCACCTTGAACACATAGCCTGAAGGTAATTTTATATATTATATTTTTGATACTTTGTTTTCTGATGGTTCAAAATTTATTTACAATCAGAAAGCAAAGGTCTCCTTGTTTATAAACCATCAGAAAGCAAAGGTCTCCTTGTTTCATCCACTCATGTGGACCATTTTTAATTTTGGAGCACTTTGGAATTCTGCGTAAGAGAAGTTTAGTGTGTAGATTGAGATTGGATTCAGGCTCAGCACTGTAGTTTCCAACTACAGTTTGTACAAACCACAATTTCTTGTATTCTGGTGAAACAGGAAACAGTGATTGTGTAAAATCTTATTTTTTTCTCCTTTCCCACAAAAATGGGGAAAAGGGGATGTCATGCAACTCTAAATCTCACTGCAATGTGATCTCATCATAGTCAAGTGTTTTGCCTCCCATTCAATGTGACTGCTTCCTCATATATTTAGAAAAGCAGATAGACTGGTTAGATAACTGTATCCTCTCTTCTGTGAACTAAAACAGAATCACAAGCTTCAGACAAGCACAAAGGCTTGAAGACAACCTTATTGGTTGCTTACGCTAGTACTTTTAAATTCCAAATGAGAGAAACTGGAAAGAGTGAATGTCCTCAGGCTAGCAAAACATACATACTGAAGTATGATAATCAAACAATGCAAATGACACCAATAAAATGTGGATGGCCGCACAAAGGAAAAGAGCCCAAATATACATCTTTTATATCTTTTGAAATAGTTGGAATGTGTGATTCCCATTTGTGAGGCAGCTCCATAAAAATTCACTGGTGAAATCTGTGCTCGGTGTAGTTAAAACCCCTGTATCTCATAGAATCATAGAGTTGGAAGAGACCTCGTGTGCCATCCAGTCCAACCCCCGGCCAAGAAGAATGAAAACAGCATTCAAAGCATCCCCGACAGATGGCCATCCAGCCGCTGTTTAAAAGCCTCCAAAGAAGGAGCCTCCACCACACTGCGGGGCAGAGAGTTCCACTGCTGAACAGCTCTCATGGTCAGGAAGTTCTTTCTAATGTTCAGATGGAATCTCCTTTCTTGGAGTGTGAAGCCATTGTTCCATTGTGTCCTAGTCTCCAGGGCAGCAGAAAACAAGCTTGCTCCCTCCTCCCTATGACTTCCCCTCACATATTTATACATGACTATCATCTCTCCTCTCAGCTTTCTCTTCTTCTATAGTAGACAAATATGAAGAAGAGTTTCTAGAAATTTAGAAAGAGAAAGAGAAAATAAACAGAAAATGTTCTTATGCAAAGAATCTGTCCAGAATGCTCTGGTTTTGTACAATTGAAGGCTCCACTCCAGGTTTATAATCAGGTTTAGGTTTATAAAGCCCCTGGTGGTGCCTAGGGTTAAACCCTTGTGCTGGCAGGACTGAAGCCTGACAGGTCAGAAGTTCAAATTCTGGGAGAGTGTGGATGAGCTCCCTCTGTCAGCTCCAGCTTCCCATGCAGGGACGTGAAAGAAGCCTCCCACAAGGATGGTAAAACATCAAAACATCCTGGTGTCCCCTGGGCAACATCCTTGCAGATGGCCAATTCTCTCACACCAGAAGTGACTTCCCATTTCTCAAGTCGCTCCTGACACACAGTGAGGAACTGGCAAGTTTTGGCTACATTTTTCCCCCCTCAGAGCTCTTTAGGGATTGGCAGCAGATGTCTCGGAAGCTGGCATCAATCCACAGTTCACCACTTTGAGTAGAATTGATTGAAAACAAGCACTAGCAGACTGGCCCTCCAGGTGTTTTGGACTTCAACTCCCACAATTCCTAACAACCTACTGGCTGTTAGGAATTGTGGGAGTTGAAGTCCAAAACACCTGGACGGCCAAAGCTTGCCCATGCCTAATCTAAAACATATTATACTAAAGTTGGAGAAAAGAGGAATGTGGAGACAATGGTACCAGTTATTACAGATACAAAGGCAATTCTTCAGATTGCCAGTTGCGTCAAAGTGGATTCCAGGAATGGATGGAGCAGATCGTTCTGCAGAGCTGGTTTCATAGCCCTGCCCTCCCATCTCTCCTTGGGACAACCTCATGGAGTGGTTTTAGCACTGCATTCTTTTCACTGCCAGTTGGGTAGGGCCCCTTGGTGGTGCAGCGGGTTAAACCACTGAGCTGCTGAACTTGCTGACCGAAAGATTGATGGTTCAAATCCGGGGAGCAGGTGAGCTCCCATCATTAGCCCCAGCTTCTGCCAACCTAGCATTTGAAAACATGCAAATGTGAGTAGATCAATAGGTACCACTCTGATGGGGAGGTAACAGTGCTCCATGCAGTCATGCTGACCTCATAACCTTGGAGGTGTCTATGGTCAACACTGGCTCTTTGGCTTAGAAATGGAAATGAGCACCACCCTCCAGACTCGGACACAACTAGACTTAATGTCAAGGGAAACCTTTATCTTAACTGGGGTAGCACTCTTGATTAATCTTTTTAGGAAGTCCCATCCAAAAAATGTCAGGTGCCTTTTAATCTTTTCTGGTGCTTTTTGGCAAGTATCTAAAGTTTATGTGTGGAGCTTGTATACAGGGGCGGCTCAACCCATTACGCAAAGTAAGCATTTGCAGTATAGTTGATTTTGCCCAGGGGCGCTCTTGAGGCGCTCTTGGGGGAAAATAGACCTTGACATATGCGAGTTGTAGTTACTGGGATGTATAGTTCATCTAAAATCAAAGAACATTCTGAACTCCACCAATGATGGAATTGAACCAAATATGGCACACAGAACTCCCACGACGAACAGAAAATATATATCAGTGATTAAATGGGGGGCGGGGGACCAAAATACTGTTTGCTTACCATTGAAAATTACCTAGGGCCACCTCTGCTTGTATACTTCCTAAAGTCCCAGAAATGCCTGCCAAAAAGTAAGTCTGCTGTCTCACTTTGCTTCAGTAGGAGAGAACTGACACATGAAGTATTTTATTCTGATAGCTCTTCCGCCTCCCAGGTCCAGAACAATTGCCATGTTACAAACTGCAGGGATTGTAAATGTCCAGTGTTGCATGGTACCATGTCGAATTCATTGTCCATGAGCAACAATGGAGCTCACTCATTGCCAAGCAAAGGTCCAGCTTCTTTATGGAGGGAACTATATAGTATTTAAGGGGAATTTGAGCTGAATTTCAGCTCAAATGCCTTCCACGTGGGAGTGAGAAGAGCTAGTAGCTTGTCAAGAGAGAGGAGTTATGCTTTGTTGTTCTCCAACGAGAGGGGCACATGTGGCAATGCCATATATATATTGTATGCTACTATTTTTCAAAGGCCAAGTACAAATTAATGAGAACAGAATTTGGCATCTTTCAATAGAAAGTAAAGTAAAATCTCAAAAGGAGTTGCCAGCTGGTGTGGTTGCAACACTCTGCTGGAGAATGTGTGGGCAGTGTCTTCTGAAATGTCAGCAACTTAAAGGGGTGGGTAAATAAGTTTACAGGGTTTGAAGAAGTCCTGTTTGGACTACATTTTCTAGGATCTCGCCATCAGCTTGACCATTGGCCTAGTTGGGATTTCTGGAGAAGAGAAGGTTATTGTCCAAAGGGTTTCTTAAAAAGATACACATTCACGGGATTTTTATTATTGTATTTAAACATTATTATTATTATGTTTATTATGTTTATTTATACCCCAGTTTTTGTCTCCACAAAAGAGACTCAAAGTGGCTTACATTAAAAGTATCTCAATCCAAAAATATACAAAGATTAAAATAGAATTAAACATTAATCATATTAATTAAAAATTAAAATTAAAATGGACCGGGCTGTGGCGCAGCTAATTAGTACACAGCTGCATTAAATCACTACTGATCAAGAGGTCATAAGTTCGAAGCCAGCCCAGGTTAGCGTGCGCTCCCAACCATTAATAATCTAGCTTGCTATTGACCTATGCAGCCCAAAAGACAGTTGAATCTGTCAAATAGGAATTTTAGGTACCGCTTTATGCGGTGAGGCTAATTTAACTAATGTGTGACACCATAAAACCTTTCAGCAGTATTCAGAAGAATGAGGGAGTACTCCATCAAGGACTCGGTGTCATAAGTGGACGGTGAAGCGGCAACTCCCTGTATCCGGAACCGAGCATACCCTCATGAAGCTGGAAAAGCTGGAATGTTAAATTGCCTCTGTGTTTATCTATATATGTTGTATGTCTAATGGCACTGAATGTTTGCCATGTATATGCTCATTGTAATCTGCCCTCAGTCCCCTGCGAGGTGAGAAGGGCAGAATATAAATACTGTAAGTAAATAAATAAATAAATAAATAAAATTCCTTACAACTTATTAAAAATATATTCAAAAGCACAGCACACCCTGATGACCTTAAAAACTTTTAAAAGCGTGCCTGAATAAAAAGGTTTTATCAGCAAAAAAGGGGGGAGAAAGGGGGAAGGAGAAGTATTTTAGATATAAATATTGTTTTATCCAACCGGTGGAACAATGGGTTAAACCAGTGGTTCTCAACCTTCCTATGCCATGACCCCTTAACACAGTTCCTCATGTTGTGGTGACCCCCAACCATTAAATTATTTTTTGTTGCTACTTCATAACTGTAATTTTGCTCCTGTTATTAATTGTAATGTAAATATCTGATATGCAGGCTATATATTCATTCACTGGACCAAATTTGGCACAAATGTCTGATACACCCAAATTTGAATACTGGTGGGGTTGGAGGGGAGGGATTGATTTCGTCATTTGGAAGTTGTAGTTGCTGGGATTTATAGTTTACCTACAATCAAAGAGCATTCTGAACTCCACCAGTGATGGAACTGAGCCAATCTTGGCACACAGAACTCCCGTGACTAACATAAAATAGTGGAAGGGTTTGATGGGCACAGACCTTGAGTTTTGGAGTTGTAGCTCACCTAGATCCAGAGAGCACCGTGGACTCAAACTTGGCACAAATACTAAATATTCCCAAATGTGAACACTGGTGGAGTTTGGGGGAAATAGACCTTGACATTTGGGAGTTGTAGCTGCTGGAATTTATAGTTTACCTACAATCAAAGAGCATTCTGAACCCCACCAATGATAGAATTGGGCCAAATTCCTACCCAAAACCCCCATGACCAACAGAAAATACTGTGTTTTCTGATGGTCTTTGGTGACCCATCTGACACCCTTGTGACCCCTCCCAGGACCTCCCAGGGGTCCTGACCCCCAGGTTGAGAAAGGGTGGGTTAAATCACATTCTCTCAGCCTCAGGGGGAGGCAAGGACAAATCTCAGAAGAAATTCTGCCAAGAAAACCCAATGATAATGGTTCTAGCCCAGTTAACCTGTCTGAAAGTATCTCCCTCTATTAAAGATCTTAAGATCGTCTGAGGAGGCCCTGCTCTTGGTCCCACCGCCATCACAGTCGCATTTGGTGGGGACAAGAAACAGGGCCTTCTCTGTTGTGGCCCCTCGGCTGTGGAACTCCCTCCCTAATTAGATTAGATATGCTCCCTCCCTCCTGACCTTCTGGAAGAAACTCAAATCCTGGATGTGGGATCAAGCGTTTGCAGAATAGACTGACTTTCTGGGAAATGTAATGTTTTTAATGGACTGCAATGGACTGTTTAGGATGATTATTTGAATAAGTGAACTGTTTAATGTATACTTATAACTGTCTTAATTTGTGCTAACTATATTTTACGCTATGTTTAATTTTGTGTTGGCATTGAATAGTGCCTGTGGGTAGCCGTCCTGAGTCCCTCTTCAGAGGTTGAGAAGTATGGGATATAAATGTTCCAAATAGATAGATAGATAGATAGATAGATAGATAGATAGTTCACTTTAAGGTCTCCATAAGTTCACTTTAAGGTCCCCATAAAGGCAGACATGCAAGCAGAGCCAATTGTTGGCAGTTGAATGCAAGCAGACAATTGCTTGGGACAGTAGTATTTTGATCTTAGCAAAGAGGAAACCCGTGTTTCGGTGAAATGAAAGCAAAACAGAATGCTTCTGCCAAGAAACTCACAGTCAAGGTTACAAATGAACCGCAAAAGGAAACAAACCAAACTGAAAGGCAAGAGGAAACAATGCCAAGCATTTTCAAGATCAATGAAGACCAGAAAGATGCCTGGATTTCCCCGGCTTCATCTTTCCTTCCATCTTGGCCGGTGGGGTCATTGGGACTCCTGCCAACAGATAGCTTTCATCTGGCGTTTTAAATAGATGAGAAAAAAAACTGACGAAGATAGAACGTGGGAGGAAAATACATGCAATATTTTAATTATTTCCCCTTGCTAATTTACAAGCTTTACTTGTGTGTTCCTGCATGGCATGGGGGTTGGACTGGATGGTACTTGGGGGTCTCTTCCAACTCTATGATACTATGATCCTGGAAAAGCTTTAAGTCTAATAGAAATAAATATCTTTCAAGCATAAGCTGCCACGGAGTCTAATCCACTTTATCAGAGAGGTATCCACCTGAGCCATCAGATTTATCCATTTCATGAAGTAGACTGGAGTCCATGAAAGCTTACATTAGATATGTTGTTTTCTCATTCTCAAATTATTCCTTTATATTTAAATACCTGAAGGTATTAATACATGCGTATTGTCCAATTGTGCAGTTAACAGGGGCCTTTATCCACATTTGTAAGTAGACAAAAGGCAGCCAAGCTTTCTCCATGGAGAGTCCTGAGCTGCAGCTACTCCCTTGTACATGTTTCACAGTTTGTGTATAGCAGTGGTTCCCAAATATTGGGCTACAGCCCACTGGTGGACTGTGAAACCTAAAATAAGGTCCGTGGCTAGGGGTGTGTGCCGCCGTTGGAGGAGAAGGAGAGAGAGAAGGAGAGGGAGAAAAGGAACGGAGACCAACACCATTGCCCATGCTCTCTTGCAGCTTCCCCGGCATAATTGGAGGAGAACGAGAGAAAGAAGGAGAGTCCCCCAAAGTAATTATTAATATTGTTGTTATTGTTAGCTACCATTGCCACACATCAGTTGTCATGGGTAAGCAGCCCTTTCTAAGGCCCTGTTTAGTCCCCCAAAGTTGTTGTTGCTGTTGTTGTTGTTGTTAGCTCCCATTACCAGACGTAAGAGTTCTAATAGGAAATCAGTTCTTTGTAAAACCCTGTTTAGTCCCCCAAAGTAGTGTAGTTAGTTGTAGTAGTAGTAGTAGTTGTTATTATTATTATTATTATTATTATTATTATTATTATTAAAGCCATCAGGGACAGTTTCTTGGGTTTCACGCTCAACTTTTTATATTATTTTCAACCTCAGTGCCCTCCCCTTCTTTTTTTTATACAAGCATTAACAAAATTCACAGATAATAACACAGCCCAACCAAAAAACATTTTTTCTTAGTGTCATTGTTTTTAAGGCATGTTCCTGTGCTTATTTGGGTGCCGATTCAGAAAATTGTATTGGATAGATCACATCAACTCTAGATTATTAAATATGGTTTTCTGTGTACAAGCAGATGGTGACTACTGGATTGCATATGTTCTGTATCACAAACTAGAGTTGATATGGTCTATCCAATGCAATTTTCTGAATCAGCACTCCAAATAACCAAACTGAATCTGAAGTTGACCAATAACTAATTTGTAACCCTTTTGGTACTAATGTTGGAGAGTGGTCCCCGGTCAAAAAAAGGTTGGGAGCCACTGGTGTATAGGAAAACATAAATTTATCCTAATGCAAATAATGTGATGTGGGATTTTTTTGTTGTTGCATCAGTGGCAAATAACAGCACGTGGGCTCTCTTGATAATTTTTATTGGTTTTGACATGAAGAGGAAATGGAAGAATGGTGCACTGTGAACAGAATCATGTGAGTCATCTGAGGATCTAAATCAACCACACAGTTGAATTAAATCTGTACAAAAATATGTATCAAGTTTCATATGACAATATATCATTCCATAAATGCATGTGAGTAGCAGGAGAAACTAATGTTGCTCTGTCATAAAATAAAATAAAGAGAAGCCTTTTATTAAATAATGTTTTATGATGTTCATTAAAACCCGTAGCTTATGAGACAAGCTGGTTATTCCACGGAAGAGTAAAAGTAAACCAAGTTCTGGTGAAAAGACAATATTTGTAAATGTGCATTTTTCAAAAGAAATGAGCATTGGCACACTTGATGCTAATACGTGTTCCCTTGCTCTTTCTCCTTTGTGGTATGTCCTTTCTTTTCTGTAGTGCCCTATTGAAGTTATTTGCAATGGCAGCTGGTAGAAGGAGGAAGGGAAGCCCTCGGCTGGAAATATATTTAGGTCTGAGGGACCATCTGTTTCTGCCGCTTGTGACCTCAGCTATTTTTCCATTTGTTTCAATGGAGCTTACTCAGCCCAAATGTCAGCTGCATTTGGGCGCCTGCTTATAAGTGCAAATCAAAATCATAATTCAGAATTTACAGATTTAACAAAAACCTACCATATTCCAACCTGGGTTTCTTATTTGATGGTAATCTAGAGTAGGGGTCCTCAAACGAAGGCCCGAGGGCCGGATATGGCCCTCCAAGGTCATTTACCCAGCCCTCACTCAACCTAAGTCTGAAACGACTTAAAAGCACACAACAAAAACAGTCCTATCTCATCAGCCAAAAGCAGGTCCACATTTCCCATTGAAATACTATTAAGTTTATATTTGTTAAAATTGTTCTTTATTTTAATTATTGTATTGTTTTAAAGTTTTTTTGCACTACAAACACATGGTTGTTTATTAGGTCTTTTATCTCTAAATGTTGCTATACATGATTTTTAAATTGTTTTCAAACCTATTTACCTTGTTAATGGTTTTAATATGGTCTTAGCTAATTTATTTAAATTGTTTTAAATTGTTTTAAAATGTTTAAATCTGTCACTACCAAATTTAACATGTATGGTATCCTAAAAATCTTGTAAAATGACAACTGTCACGTTGCTAGGGCTCTGCCTTGTTTACGTAGAGATGAATCAAAACTCCCAGTTTTAACAAACAGTTTAATTAAAACACAAAGATAGCACACAGCTACAGAATAAACAAAAATTGATAGCAAAAATAACTTCGTAGTCAAAAGGGTCCTGTCCAATAGTCAAATGCTGAGAGTTCAATAAACAAAATTCAGGGATCCAGAGTATATACCGTAATCAAAAGCCAGTCCAAAAGTTCAAGGTTCCGGGATTCCAAGATTACAGGAGACAGGTCAGGATACTGAAAAATCCAACAGACCTGGGGGGGGGGGGGGGGGGGGACCAGCAGCATCTACCACCAAAATACAACAAATACTTTTCTCCCAAAGATAAGTCTCAAAGTTAGCTCCTTAAATCCAGTAACACCCAGCTGCAACCCATCTCCTGCACATCTCCACCCCTAATTGCCTTCACCCATGAACTCCCACTTACAGATTACCAAACCATCTAGAACTAATACTCACATTAACCCTTCCATCACCAACTGCCAGGTCTACCACCACCAACCAGAGCAGTTAAAGTGGTGTCAAATTATATGCATTCATGCATCCTGAACATGTGCTTGGCAGCTGTGCCAGTCTGGATGAGAGCAAACAAATTGATATTGAATCCAAACAAAACAGAGGTACTCCTGGTCAGTTGCAAGACCAAACTGGGTATAGGGTTACAGACCATGCTGGACAGGGTTACACTTCCCCTGAAGACACAGCTTCACAGCTTGGGAATTCTCCTGGACTTGTTGCTAAGTCTGGAACCCCAGGTTTCGGCAGTGGCCAAGGGCATTTGTACAATTAAGACTTCAATAGAAATGCTGAATAGAAATGCAAATAGTTTATTGAAGATAGTTTAAAAGCAGTAGCAGTAAAAAGCACTTAATAAAATAGATAAATCCAATTAGATAGAAAAATAAGCAGGAACAAATAGACCAGGAAATTAGTCCATTAGAGTTCACGAAAAACAAGTACAGAAACTTCCAAGGTAATACTCCAAAACTTGAATCATGAATCAAAAAACACTTAACACATGAATGTATCCAAGGCAAGGCTTCCAAGGACCAGGAAAGAGGTCTTGACTCAATTTCCAACGATGCTTCATCTGAACTACAGATTCTGTACTTGGCACTTTTATCCCCTAATCTGCTCATTGTCCCAAGCGGCCAGAAATGGGTTTCGTTTTAGCCTTGACTCTGTTATCAATCTGTCTATGAGTCTGGCACAACGCCTGAGAGATTGGGTTGTTTGCCTGTACTGATTAAAAACATGCCTTCTATCTACTTGCTCATTAATTTCTGCAGCTGGCCCAAGTGCCGAGCTATTCACAGGCTCAAAATCATGGGAATTCTCTAGTAGCAATTCAGACCCTTTTCCAGAGATGATACCATCATCCCCAAACCATTCAGGAACATTGTAATCAGAAAAGACACTTTGAACAGGAATCCCAGTGTCATTCTCGGCATCTAGGGCAACCTCATTAATAGAAACATCATTATTAGGTACATGAATCTCATTGTTATTCCCAACATCCAGAGTACCCTGATCATTAGACACAATCACAGGCTGAACTCCAACAATACCCTGCAGTATAATAAAATGTCACTCAGGCTTGTGTAACAAGTAACAGTATCTTTACTTCAGTTCAAACAGGGCAACAATATATACAGCAGTCTCTCTGAATTGACACAGAGAACACAAGGAATAAAATAGTCCTTTTAAATAGTCTTTAAAATATGCCTCATGCCTTAAAATTATCAGGCTTGAAGATAGTTGGCAGCCAGTACACTCTTCATTGTCCAAAGTGAAAGTGGAAATGGCAGTTAGAACCCTTGGTCTCAGCAGCAAGCCAGAGACAACTGCCAATCAGAACTCCTGGAATGCTCAGCTGACACATCCCTTTCCAGTCAAACCCATTACATCATGGCATCCCTTTTGAAATTCTCACATAAATTGCATGTACAAGGAAGGGAGTGTGGGAGTGAGATAAAACAATAAAACACACACACACACACACACACACAATGTTTGGGGCAGAACTCTTATTTGTGCAGAATTGCCTTCACTTTGCTTTCACTCCATTGCAACACTCTTTGTCTTTACCCAGTTTGGGTGAACGGTCGTGTTAGGATAACTAACATCAGAAGCTAACCTGCCCACCTTGTATTTGAGCAAAAATAGTTTGATCTGAAATACATGGATTCCAGATGGTTTCAGGATACTGAAGCTCTGACCTTTTTGTGTTCTAGAGATCAATATGTTAACATGTTTTTCCCACCAGCGTTACTTGCAGAGGACATAGAGTAACAGAAACATGGAGTAGCTAGCTGTACATCCAGTACCATTTATTACTGGGGCTGCTTTTATTTTTTATTGAAATAAACGACATGCCCTTATCATACCTAACAGGAGGAGAATAGGTCTGGTCAAAAAATCAGGAAAGATTCATCTCGGTGAAATACAGCTGTTTCTTTGTGTGCACTGCTTCTGTTTGAAGAGGTAAAGGTTAAATCAACAAATTGGCAAGAAAGGAGGAAATGGAAAGAGACAACACATTCACAATTTGGAATGTAAAATGCAGGTTCAGTGAGAGAGAATAAGTAAAGTTTTTCAGGTAATGGACAATAAGACATCTATATAAATAACAATGTAATGTTCGTTTGTGGGATTATCATAACTCAAAAACTACTGCACAAATTGACACCGAATTTGGACACAATACACCTATCACGTCAACAAGTGAACACCACTCATAAAAACACTGAAAAACACAGCAAAAGAGACTTAAAAGCAAAAAAAAAATACATTACAACACATGCACAAAACCACATATATACACATATACACAAATACACACAAAATACATATATACAGACTGGGCCAAAGCAACGCATGGCAAGGGATGGCTAGTTTTTAATAAACGCTCCTTCCCTGGAGGTTTTTAAACAGGTTATATGACCATTTGCTTGGATTGTTTTAGCTGTGGATATCTGTGTTGCTGGAAAGGTAGATGAGACGTTCCTTTCCATCTCTTGTAGCTCTACAGTTCACAATAATTTTCATATGTTAGTAAAGTGGGGTAAGGATTATTTCTTCCGCTTCACCAGCTGCGGCAAATAAAAAAAGAGCCAGATGCAACTGTAAAACACACATATGATCCAGTTTCTTGGGGCAATGTTTTCCATATCACCTATTGACACAATCCTCCCTGGATTGGTAACAATAAAAATGGGCGGTTCAAGTGGATGAATCAGTGCAATTGGTTGTAGTGCGGAAACCACAGATTGGAGTGGGTGGTTTTGGCTCCGATGTTCTTGGGTGTTCATCCCCATTGGCTAAGATGGCTGTTGTGCCAGCAGGACTGCTGACCGAAAGGTTCGAATCCGGGGAGCGGGGTGAACTCCCGTCTGTCAGCTCCAGCTTCTCATGCAAGAAGCCTCTCACAGGATGGTAAAACATCCAGGTATCCCCTGGGCAACATCCCTGTAGGCAGCCGATTCTCTCACACCAGAAGCGACTTGCAGTTTCTCAAATTTCTCCTGACATGAAAAAAAAAGTCCCCATTGCCTAAGATGGCTGTGTCTGATAGGAAGTAAAGTACAGCTCCAATATCCATGGGGGATATGGTTCAGAACTTACACACACACAAAATTAATAATAGCAAACCCCATTAAAATGAATGACTTCTCTGGACGTTCCTATTAAGCTATGTTGAAGGACCTAGAAATTTCCTAGAGAAGTTTCCTTTTTAGAAATTTTCCTGTGCAACTTGATGACATCTTCCAGCAAAAGCATTCCATAGAATTGCCTGGAGGACCTAGAACAGGGATGTCAAATTCATTTTTATGGACAGCTACATCTGCCTCATGGTTGCCTTCAATGGGCTGTAGAATCCATGGACGGAGAATCTGAGGATACAGAGAGCCAACTACGAGTATATACTTTTTTACATAATGGTCAGCACTCTCTAGTTTTCACAGTCTGGATTCCAAAATGTTATTAAATGACAGCTCCCATCACTTTTATTTATCCTTCATGTGAAGTGGGGATAATGGGAATTGCAACCCAACCCAATCTGCTATCATAGTTGAACAGAACAAAAAGGTGATATCAAACATTTCTCTTTTCACTCTGTTTGTGGCTCAGATTTCACAGGATCTGTATTGAACAATGGCATGACCTCCTGCCTGTCTTAAGAAATGTCCTGATTTGTTCCACCTCTAGACCAAGGCATGTGCCTCGGCATTGCTGGTTCTCTTTTGCTGTGGAGGAAGGGGAGAGAGTGCAGTTTCCGGGCAAGGCCAATTGATCATGTCTTCATTGCTGTGTCAGTTATTTAATGGTGTGCAGCCAAAGACACTGACAACTGACACTGACCCTACATTCTGACCTTAGTAATCAATCAATTTACTTTTTATGACAAAAGGGGTACTTTGAGGTGATAAAGTAGCAATTTAATGCCAAACAAGTCCTAAATGTGCGAGACTGTTTGCCTTTCTTTATCCTCCTATTGTTCATTTCCTCTTTTATCTGCTATCCTCTTTTATCTTGCCTAACAACCTTTTATGTTGTTAGGCAAGCCTCTGCTATACTCAGGTTTCAAATGTGCTGATTTAAAGTGAATGCATTATAGGTGAAGGTAAAGGTTTTCCCCTGACACTAAGTCCAGTCGTGTCTGACTCTGGGAGGTGGTGCTCATCTCCATTTCTAAGCCGAAGAGCTGGTGTTGTCTGTAGACACTTCCAAAGTCATGTGGCATGACTGCATGGAGCACTGTTACCTTCCCGCCGGAGCAGTACCTATTGATCTATTCACATTTGCATGTTTTTGAACTTCTAGGTTGGCAGAAGCTGAGGCTTACAGTAGTAGCTCATGCCACTCCCTGGATTTGAACCTGCGATCTTTCGGTCAGCAAGTTCAGCAGCTCAGTGGTTTAACCCACTGTGCCACTGGGGGCTCCTTTGCATTATACAAAGATATTAAAAACATTTTATCAGTTGTGTACCTCCTGTAGTGGGAAGCCAGTGGAAGTGAAGGAGCAGTGCCAGTTGTCAGTAGCTCATCGACCAGCGTTGTGGTGAAGGTTAGAGATGAGCGTCCTCATTCCGTTTCCCTCCAAGTGCAAAGTTCATGCTGTGATACGCTACCTAAATGCTAGGGTCATGAACACTGCAGTGATTCATTGCGAAATCGTTGCAGTTTATGGAGAGGATGTAATGTCAAGACAACATGTGACAAAATGGGTACAGCATATATTCTGAGACCATGAAGTAACTTCGCAGAGTCATCCAAAACAAATGTTGTGGGATGCTGACGACTGGAGTCCGTCTCCTTCATGACAATGCGTGTCTGCACACCATTCAGACAACACAAGAGTTGTTGACTTCATTTGGCTGAGATGTTTTAAGCCACCCCTCTCACAGCCCCGATCTCACACCCAGTGATTATTGTCTGTTCACTAAATTGAAGGAATACCTTGGTGGAATACACTTTTCTGACGACAATGAGGTGAAAATCAGAGTGACAAACTGGCTGAAAAAGGTGGAGACTTCTATGACACAAGCATCAAAAATGCGTCCCACGGATGACAAAATGTATTGAAGTGAATGATGATTATGTGGAAAAATAATGTGATACCTATGCTACAATCCATGTAAGTTTTATTAAAATATATTAATTCTTTGTATTTAAAAAAAATCTTGTAACCTTACTTTCCGTATAACCCTCATATTTCCAACTTCCCAGGGCTCCTGCCATACTTGCTTGCAGCATCCAATTTCACTGAAGTTTGCTTGTTTGTTTTTGTTCACAAACATGGATAGAACAATAAGATAGTTATAGCAGGAAAGGATTATCAGGATCAGTAAATTAGAAGATGTAGATTCACATTCCTGTTCATTCATATTGTGGGATCACAGCAGGTGCTTAACCTATCAACTACCTCCTGAAAACATTCCCAAAGACACTTGAGCCCAAAGTTCCCTATCTAAGTTCAGAGAGTGGATGTAAACATAGCAATGGGAAAGTGGTTGGTGGGCGCTGGGACATGAAGATTTTGCAAGGACTGCTGGTGGGCACAGGGAAAGATAACCATCCATGTCTTGATTGTCTCTTATAACTGATATTTTTGTCACTGATGCCTTGGCAAACAATTTATGAAAGTTACAAGAATTTGGACCTAAATTCAGGTCATCTCGTGTATGAGGGAAAAAATCCAACATAATTCCAAACCGCCTGGGGCCTTCCTTGTTAGTATCTCAGGGTGTTAAAAAAATTGGAACACATTATAAACACAGACAGCAGCCAAAGACAGTATTTGCACAGTGTTAATGTATCACCCCCTATGGCTGCTGGTTTCCTGACAACTGCGTTAATATTGATTTCTTTCACAGGCTCTTAAATAAGTCATCCTCAGCAGTTTTCTGTTTTGGATTCCTGTCCAAGCCTGGTACTTACGGTATATACTCAGCTATAAGTCCCACTGAGTTAATTTGGGCTTATTTCCAGGTAGGTTTGGATAAGACTGCAGATGAAACAATGCATATGTGAATTAAGGCCAAATGAACACACATCTGCTTTCCTGGCAAAATATGTATCTATTTTTAAACAAGTGTAAGCTTTGCATTTCTGACACAGTCCAAAATGTATTGCTAAGTAATTCTAGTTTGAAAGGAGCAGCAGCAAAATAGAAGGCCATAATTTGTCACCCTTGCTTTTTGCATATACAGGCAGTCCCCGAGCTACAAACATCTGACTTAAAAATGCTAAGAACGGGGGTGAGACAACAGGAAGTGAGACAAATTTAACCCTTGAAAGGGGAACTCATGCCTGAAAGCATTATCATGGGGAAAAATGTCTCCAATGAAGCTTTATCACCAATCCTTGTTTCCACATCAAGCCAATTTTTTCAACATCTAATTATTCACCAGATCAGAAAGTGAGCTGAAATTTTCTGAACAGCACAGACAACAAAACAAACACTACAGGGGTGTTGACCCTTCCTTATGCAATCCAAAGCTAAAAACTATATAATGTCGAAGGCTTTCATGGCTGGAATCACTAAGTTCTTGTGGGTTTTTTCGGGCTATAGAGCCATGTTCTAGAGGCATTTCTCCTGATGTTTCGCCTGCATCTATGGCAAGCATCCTCTGAGGATGCTTGCCATAGATGCAGGCGAAACGTCAGGAGAAATGCCTCTAGAACATGGCTCTATAGCCCGAAAAAACCCACAAGAACCGAAAAACTATATATTTTGGCTGCAGCTACACTTTAAAAACATACTTGTTCTAACTAACATACAAATTCAACTTAAGAACAAACCTACAGAGCTTATCTTGTTCATCACTTGGAGACTGCCTGTAGTTTCCCATGCCCTTGTCTAGGTAGTTTTAGTTCTGTAGATGCAAGAGTGGAATGTTATGATTCTAGATTCTCTCCTTGGGATTTATTTATTTTTGGTGCCATCCTGTGACAAGGTCCTGGTTTCATTTCAATCCTATCCTTTTTCATTGCTGGAGTGGACAAGCACAAATTTATTTATTTATTTACAGTATTTACATTCTGCCCTTCTCACCCTGAAGGAGACGCAGGGAGGATCACAATGCACACACACACGGCAAACATTAAATGCCGTTTTTAGACATACAAGACATACAGACATACAGAGGTAACTCAGAATTTTTTCCAACTTTGGCTCCTGGAAGTTGCTTGATTCCAGCCACAGGGGGAGCTGTCGCTTCATCCACTATGATGCCGAGCCTTTGATCATAGTATTTCCTCCTTGCTCTTTGATCTCCAGCATTTTTATGGTGTCATAAATTAACCTCCCCACTTTAAGCGGTCCCTAATTTCTCTACTCACAGCTCAGCTGTTTTCGAACTGCTTAGGCGAACAGTAAGCTGGGCTATTAACAGTTGGGAACTCAAACCTGACTTGGGCTTCAAACTTACCACCTTCTGGTCAGCAGCGATTTATTGCTGCTAGTGATCAATCAGTTACAGCCCAGCCCGGTGATGAAGGAAGCACTAAGGTAGATTTCTTTGTTGCCTTTGATAAACAAGTCATGTCTTCTTCTACTTCTTTTATTGTAGTTATTGCATGTCTACCAAGTATTTCTGATTTATAGCAACCCTATCATGGGATTTTCTTGGCAGAATTTGCTCAGAGATTTGCTTTTGACATCTCCTGAGGCTGAATGTAACTTGCCCAAGGTAACCCTGTAGATTTTCATGGAGAAATGAGGATCTGAACTCTGATTTCCTAGACATACTCACCACACTAGAGTAATGGCATTAAGTTTTGTGGCTCCTGATTGCTCCTATGTTAGTGGAGCCACAAATCTTCTCTAGGTTTAAAACCGAACATCAAAGCAGTCATCCAAGATACCAATCCTGATCCCCAAATAGACTAATTGCCACAGATAGTTCCAATAATTGTTGCTCTAAAGTTGTGGTTCCCAACCTTTGGTCCTCCAAGTGTTTTGGTCTTCAGCTCCTACAATTCCTAACACCTGGTAACCTGGTTGAGGTTTCTGGAAGCTGAAGTCCAAAACAACTGGATGACCAAAGGTTGGGAACCACTGCTCTCAAGCTTAACCAATATTCATCACTCCATTGACGTAATGAAAACAGAATGAGAACTAACCCTAAGTGAGTGCATAGTTTAGAAAAGTTCCTTCTCTGAATTACAAAGTATCCCCAGCTGGAATGACCACTTAGGTCTACAGCTCTCTTCCACTCTACTTAGAGTTCCATTGCACTGCTAACCTCCTGTTGCCATTGGGACAGTTCAGGGAGTCCTAAGTGGGCTGCCAAGTGGGCCTGATCTAGCATTTGGGATTCCAGGTTGGCCCAACTTTAATGGTCAGTGTACAACCACCCCACAATTAGCCACCTCATTTACCTGAGAGTCACTACTCAACACAGATTGAACTGCAGCAGAAAGAAGATGGGAACTAACTCTAAGTGATTGCAAAGTTTCAAAAAGTTCTTTCTTTGAATCGTAAATTCCAGAATATCCAATCAATATGGCTGCTAAGATCTATAGCTCTCTTCCAATCTGCTTAGTTAACTGTCACCATTGGGGCTTTGCTGGGGATCACCTGATATTATTATATTGCTCTGATTACCAGGCTAGCCCATTTCTGAGCAGAGAAAGGGAAACTACAAACAATCCCACCCCAATTTGGATGGTCCAGTGGTGACGTCAAGAAGAAGCAAAACCAAAAACCACATTTCAAACTGAATATGAGGCAGTCTTCATTATGGGAAATATCTATGTTGTTATATTGGTGTTAATTAGGTCACTTGATTCACAAGCTGCTCAGTAAACAACAAAACACACATGCATATTTATTCCCCATCCCTAAGGAAGTATCCATATTGCGCAATCTGGTGAAGATGCTGCCTGGTCTCTGGGATCCCCAAGGCATTGAAGCTCCTAATGCTCATGAATGTGGAAAGTCCCCAGCTGATCGGCTTCACTCCTGTTCGCAAATTCAATTTCTGCAGTGCCCTCCAACTCTTCTATGCAATCTGGTAATCCTGATAGTCAGAGAGGTCAAGCAAATAAAATGTTCTCTTGCTAAGGGGAATGATTAAATTAATTAGCCATACTCCGTGGAGTGGAGAATTGGCTAAAGAATGTATTAACCCAGGGTTGTAACACTAGCTTTAAGAAAAGTTTAGTATTACACAGAAGAGGAGCTACACTTGTGTCACTTCAAAATGGGCTCAAATTCTAGTAGGGCTCCAGATGAAGCTGGATTCTGCTTGAGGCTAATGAAACAATAGGATCTCCTCCCCATTCTATGTAAAAATATTGGTTGTATAGTTGGCCATATCCATACCGATGGATTCTGCATTGGACTACATTATATAAGTCAGCACCAGTGATTCTCAACCTTTTTTTGACCAGGGACCACTTGACCAGGAACCATTTTGACCAGAGGCCACTTGACCAGGGACCACTCTCCAACATTGGTACCAAAAGGGTTACGAATTAGGTCAACTTTAGATTCGGTTTGGGGTGCTGATTCAGAAAATTGCATTGGATAGACTACATCAGCTCTAGTTTCTGATACAGAACATATGTCATGGTCAGCAACAGGGAAGGAGTAGCAGGTGGTGCAAAAGGAGCGGAAATAAAATAAAATAAATGAAGGAGGAGGAGGCTCACAGATCAGATTTTCGTCCTCATGGCCCACTGGTGGTCCGTGGCCCACAGGTTAAGAACCACTGGTCTGCACTGACCATGTCATGCAGGTTAATAGCACTGAAATGCTATTATATGAGTTTACACTGCATTATATGAGTTTACGCTGACCATATAACTGCATTTTATAGCAGTGTAAATAGGGCCAGATAACAAGCTCTACAGTTCTGAACTTCTGTGAAATCTGCATACGCATGTGGATGTGCACCAAGAAGTACTAAGGGCCTAGCATTATTTTAGGTCCTGCTAATTAGCTTGACTTCATTTGACTGCCATTCCCTGTAATGATTTCCATAGAAACATTATGATTAAGTTTTGCTCCACAGCCTGAAGGTCGACCTAATCCAATTATGTCTTTTCCTTGTGGCCTCCAAAGTTAATGAGATTGAAGAAGGTTGACTACCTGTCTTGTTTTTTTATGGCATGTTTGTTGATCAATTTGGCTGTTTGGTCTTAGTATTATTGTTGTTGTTTAGATGTATAAACTATATTTGGAAGTTTGTTAAGTCCAGAGGCAGACTCAAGGCTTTGCAATCAAGACAATGTGACAGCTCTTTTTTCCTATGCAGTCATCTGCTTCAACATCTGCGATGGTACTTCTTGGAGAATTATCAGTATTTAAGAAATCAGTGGTATTCTTCTTGCAACTACTAGTGGAGGCATATAGTCTGAGATTTATTTTATGCTAGCTTGGGCACCCGGTGGTGCCCAGATTATTTGAAAAAAGCATTGCTTGTTTTGGGGTGTTAGATAATATCATTTAGTTAATTAGTAACACTACTTATTAGGGAAAAGCCAGAATGTGATTTTGTTTTTTATGAATGCTCCCTTTTTGAAAATACATAATGATGTGGGTGAACTACAATTCCTAGAATTGTGTGTCAATCCTCCCCAAAACATGCCTGTATGCACAGTTGGCCATGTTGGGTGTGTGTGCCAAGTTTGGTACAGATCTGTCGTCAGCTGGGTTCAGCACTCTTTGGATAAGGGTGAACTACAACTCTCATATGCCAAGGGCAGTCACCCCCAAATCCTACCAGTATTTACAATTGGCCTCAGTCCCCCTAACGCCTCCAGTCTGTTCAGTTGCTGATCAATTCCTTTGTTTTTGCTGTGTGCCATAGGAAAGGGTAGGAAAGGAGAAGCAGTGGGCGGGGTCATGCAAATTCCACCCAAGGAACCCTGGGATGCCTGAATGTGGGAGAGGAAACATGTCATCTAGGGTGAGATTCTCCCTGAATGAAAGCATTCCTTGGGTGGTTAGTGTTTGAGGAGGACATTGGCAGTGTTTGGGCTACATATTCTTGGTGCTTGCTATAACCTGCAATGTCAGTTGAGGGAATGCCTTTGGAGGCTTCTCAGCACTTGGAACTATAGCCCATTTGCAGAGGCAGGAGACTGGCTGTGTAAGTGGACACCTCTGCCACATACACATTTTTCATGTGTATAGAATAGATTGAATTCAGATTGTGCCTGGCATATATATGCATATAATATGCTACATAGTCAGTCCTCTGTAACCATTGATTCTGAATTGATGGTTTGAAAATATTCCAAAGGACCAAAGACCACCCAACTTTGATTTTGCAATTTAATATAAGGGAAACCATTTTTCTATACCAATGCATATAATGAGGCTTAAGCATCCACAGTTTTTGGTATCAACAGGGAGGTTCATTACTAAGCCACAGTGAATACCAATGAGTTGCTGTAATTGAAATCACTAACAGTTCTGTGATCTAATGGCAATGATTTACAAGAGTTTTAATAAAACAAGATAGGAAGCTGCTTACTTTTATCAAATCAAGCCAAAGGGTTTTTAAACTCAGTATTGATTACATCAAGGGTGGGATCTAAGCTGGAGACCTTGGGGAAGGGGGCATATGGCCTCCAAAAACTGAACTGCACTTCTCACCGGTTCTATCCAGCAGATCCAAAAATGGACCATGAGAGAGCTGTGGTTCACAGAGGGCTACACATTTTCCATCCCAACAAACAGTAGTCCTTTGGGCTTCCCAATTATTTCAGCAGAGAACTGTAATTCACCCTGGGAACTTTTGCATGTAAAAATCTGTGCTTGAATACAGAAATATGGTCCCTCTGGGAAACTATTAAAAAGGGGAGTGGATGTAACTGAATCTTAAGATGTGGATCTTGGAAAATGGAATTAACATATTAACTGGTTTCTCTTGTTGAAATAATTACAATGCTCCTTCTCCTCTGTGGCTTTAAATGGGATTGTATTGCTGTGTAGATGTTGGATGGGTTCAACCTCTGTGAAAAGTGGAATTATACTAAACCTGAAAACAATATAAAGATGTGAAAGAAATCACACTAGTCAGAAAAAAATGTTTCCAAACCTGCAGTCCTTATTAAAAACACTTGCTTTGGCTCTTTGGACCTTCTCATGTAAAGTTGTGTTGTGCTTTGTGGCCCCACACTGGGAGAAAAGTAGAATATAATTTAAATGGACAAATAAACAATTTAAAAATGCACATATGTTTTCTTTTATGGTGCCCTTTCCCAGTTAAAGACTGAGGAATGTAATTTCCACTTTTAGGGGCCCCTAGTGGTGCAGCAGGTTAAATTGCTAAGCTGCTGAACTTGCTGACCAAAAAGTTGGCAGTTCAAATCTGGGGAGTGGAGTGAGCATCCACTGTTAGCCCCAGCTTCTGCCAACCTAGCAGTTCAAAAACATGCAAATGTGAGTAGATCAATAGGATGGGAAGGTAACGGCTCTCCATGTAGTCATGCTGGCCATATGACCTTGGAGGTGTCTACAGACAACACCGGCTCTTTGGCTTAGAAATGGAAATGAGCACCAACCCCCAGAGTCAGACATGAATAGACTCAATGTCAGGGGAAACCTTTACCTTAATCCACTTTTTCAAGGAAAAAAATAAGTTTCTCCCCAGGTTCTCTCATTCTGGACATTTCTTTTTGCCAGATACATTCCAATTGTGTTTGGCAGAGCTTGTGAAGTCATATTGGGCTACTTTGGGTTTCCCACTGGTGTTTGCAATAGACACTGGAATATATCCAAGTATACATGGAAACATATCCCCACAAATGCTATTTTACTTGTTATAGCCAAGTGGTGTTATCAGGTAGGGTGGATTTGGAAAGAGGTACAGTGGGCCAACGGTATCCGCTGCAATTTGGTTCTAGGGTCACCAGTGAATACCAAAATCCAGAGGAGCTTAAATCCCATTATATTCAATTGTGAGGTAAAATGGTATTGATTTTATCAAATGGCAAAATCAAGGTTTGCCTTTGGGGTTTTTTTTTAAAAAGCCATGGATGGTTGAATCTGTGGATGCAGATACTGTAGTAGTATCTAACAGAAGCTTTATGTGCAAATAGTAGAAAGCAATATTTATATTCAGGCTGTTACAGGTTCGGCTGCTGATTTCAGGAGTAACATTGACTTTTCAGTCCCAGGGATTTACAACACAATGTTCAAATATAAAACAGATTTCTATCCAGGGAAGTTTTTCAGTTTTGACATAAATATTGTCTGAGTATCAAACTGCTGTTAAAAGCATAGGTACAATGACCATCCTGAAAAGCTGGCAATCCTGCACAAACGTAGTTCAGCACTTTTCAGGTGCAGAGGACAAATTTCAAGTCCATCTCACTAAAAATAGGCAATGTTTTGCAAGGAAGTGGTTAAAAACGGAAGTCTCAAAGTCCAGTTTTAAAGGCTTGACTGATGTTTTAACTGAAAGACTCAATAACAGTTTTAAAAATGGAACTGTATATCAGGGCTGGACGCAACCCTCGGGATCTCCATGCTCAGCTCTGGCCTTCAGGTAGAAACTAGGCTTTCAAAAAGGCTCTTTTGGTGAAAATAAAAGCCTTTAAAAGCTTAATGCCAAAAGAGAGGGGAGAAGGCAGAACTGCATCTGTAGAGTGAAAACCCAGCTCTCTTGTGTCTGCCTTGCTTCTTTTCATCGCTTTACATGCTGACGATAAAAACCTGCTGGAACTCTAATAAGGGTTTTTAAATAGCACAAGTTCTATATGGGTGCCTTATAAGAAACATGTGCACAAAAGATGGTAATTCCACATCAAATTCCCAGTTCAGAAGCACCCAAAATCTCATTAAACTAAATGAGAATTACATATGAGTGAATGCATTCTGAATAGTATGGGAGAATTTGGAAGCCATTGTGTTTGAAAGACAGGTTGAGAATATTTTATTCAGAATCCTGATTACTCTGGAATTTGAAACTGCCTACATGGGTCACTGAGATGGTGAGACCTTTGCTCACTGATACTTCAATGTACATGTGCAAAAATGTTGTTGTTTTTAAATATGGTGTTTATAATAATACAGACCTCCCAGTGGTGCAGTGGGTTAAACCGTTGAGCTGCTGAACTTGCTGACTGATAGGTCGGCAGTTCGAATCTGGGGAGCTGAGTGAGCTCCCGCTTTTGTCAACCTAGTAGTTCAAAAACATGTATTTATTTATTTATTTATTTATTTATTTATTACAGTATTTATATACCACTTTTCTCACCCTTAGGGGGACTCAAAGCAGATGTAACATGCAAATGTAAGTAGATCAATAGTTACCGCTCAGACAGGAAGGTAAAGGTGCTCTATGCAGTCATGCTGGCCAAATGACCTTGGAGGCATCTACAGACAATGCCAGCTCTTTGGCTTAGAAATGGAGATGAGCACCAACCCCCCAGAGTCGGACTCAACTAGACTTAATGTCAGGGGAAAATCTTTATCTTTACTATATAGTAACCTTCAGGCTAAGAGCAAAAAAAGATCTGTATGAAACATGAATGGCTTGGGTACCATCTCCAGACATTTCACTATGTATATATATATATATGCACATACAGGTATTCTGGTCCCAGGCATTTTGGAAAATTCAACCTGTATGAAATTATAATGAACTTGGCCTAAATGTTGCCAAGCATGTTTGCATGACTGTAGTGCTGTTGTCTAATGGCATTGCTGTTAGTCATTATAAATAGCATGTCTGATTATTCATTTTTTATTCTCGGTTATCCAGCTGCCGCAACTGTCACTCCCCTTCCCATTTTTCAAGTTCTTACGTTTCTTGTGTTTAATGGTTGTGCAGCTGATCTGAATTTGATGTTTCACTTTCTCATCCTTGAATTTTAAAAGCAAACTATTTTTAGCTGAACCACATTTAAGGTCAGAACAAATTGTTAGGATCCTCCACTGGCATGCCTGTGCAATTACTGCTTCAACTTGTTAGTCTTCAAAGTACTTGGGAGTCATTTTTATGTTTCCGAGCACTGTAAATTTCTTGGAATTTCTGCTCAAGCCCATAACATCTGGTTGGGGCCATGTTGGACTGAATGCTCTTGCTCAATATACTTATTTTGGCCCATATTCTGAAATAGGAAAGGGGTCTGAACATGCTTCCAGATGCTGCTGGACTGTGCATTCCAGCAACCATAACCAGCATAGATAATGAGGAAGAATGCTGGGAGGAGAAAACAAGCACCATCTTCAAGGCTGCATGATTTGCCATCTGTTTTGCAACTTCCGTTTTCTCTGTGTTGACCAATTCCAATAGTTAATACAAAACGAATAGCTACTTGTTCACTTGATTTGCAAAAGTCTTGCTGCTTTGGTTCCCACTCTGGGAAAAGGGTGGAAAATACACCAAAGCAAATCAATAGTTAAATACCGTAAGTGCTGATCTAGCAAGAACTTATTACCAGACAAATAAGCTTGGGAACACAGCTGCGGTGATTTTTGCAAACACAAAACGTTCATGGTGAGCTTTCTCAGAGGAAGAGGAATGTTTCAAGACCATCTCTTAGCACAGGTGTGGACAACCTTGAGCTCCCAGATATTCTTGGAATAATAATAATAACAACAACAACAACAACAATAACAACAACCTGCCTGATGTCCTCATGGATTGAAGTGGGCAACAACAGCAAATTAGAATACATCACAAACACCAGTTAAAAACACCTAACACAAGTTTAAAATGATATATAATTTCAACTCCTAGCGTTCCTCACCATTGGCCTAAGTCTGCTCGGAGTTTCAGTCCCACAATAAATTCCCAGCAGCTTTAGGAAATTGGTAAGAATGCCAATGGTAAGAATGCTAGGAGTTGAAATTCAACAACATATGGAAAGTCACACAATCCCCACTCCTAAAACACATACATGAGGGGGATGGTAGTTAGAGTTTATCCTCCAGTCAGTATTTGAAATAACTGGGATTTATTCCCTAACTTGTTCCTAAATACCTGACATTACCTTTAACTGTGGTATTATTATTATTATTATTAGTAGTAGTATATTTATTTATAACCTACCCCAAAGGAGACTCAAAGCGGCTTGACATAAAAGCATTACAATGCTGGGAGGGGTATGGCAACGTGAGCCACTCTGGAAGGCCACACTATCCCTGTCCTGGACTTATTTGCATCATGTTAAACTAAGGTGAACAGTATGCAAAATCTCCAAAGGATGGAAGGGGTGAACTTTGAGTTTGGAAAACTGCCTAATAAGACACTGTGGATTCAAGGGCTACATGTTATAAATATTTTCACATAGTTTCTAAGAAAGTTGTGAATCCACGAATCCAGCACATAATGGACAAAGAAGACACAGCTGTATTGTTTGGTTGATTTTGCTCCACCCACGTAGAATGCACCGTGAAGCTGCCTTCTGTAAATTGCATCTTGCTCAATTGAGCTTCCACAGTGGTTGCTTTGTCGTAGAACAAATATTGATATCTTTGGGTATATTAAAGACTAAAAGATTTGCAGAATACAGTACTCCTATGTGGGTGTCTCTGAGAGAACACCATGGTGGTAAAAACACTATTGCTGTGTTTCATCAATCCTAAGGAAACACTTTCCACCCATATATGCATTTTGAAAAACGGTGTGCTTCTTAGAATCACAGGTGCTTTCTACATATATAAATAAATCTTATTTCCTGTTCGTGGTACTGAAATTGGTGTCTGGAATTAATGGTGTCCTAGAACTGATGAAATGTGGTAGTTTTCCAAGGCCAAGGTGGAAAGTTTCTCCTGTTTTTCTTTTCCCCCCAATGGAAGGCACTAAATACAAAGTGATCCTGTGAGTACTGGCATTAACAGGTGATAATTATGCACACGTCTACACTGTAGAATTAATGCAGATTGGCACCACTTTACCTGCCATGGCTCAATGCTATGGAGTAATGAGTGGCTGTAGTTTGGTGAGGCACTTAAGATGTTACAGACCTTGTAAAACTACAGCTCCCTGGATTCCATAGCATTGATCCATGTGGTGTCAGACTGCATTAATTCTATGATATAGATGCACCCTAAGTTAACGTTCAATATCCTAGGAGAAAGGCCTTCATCACAGATGGCAGCAGAGTTTTCTTTTAACATTTTAGGGAATCTCTCAGAGGTATAAATATAAAGGCTGTCTGGGGGAATCTCCTTTTGACAACAGAACAGCATCTGCACTACATTCTGTTTGTGCCATATCCTATGCCTCCACAGTTGGGTAAGCATTAAGCTGTAGTTGAAAGCTAAGGATTGAAACTGTAGAGAAATGTTTATTATAAAGTGTTTATTATAATGTGTTTAAAACTGTATTTGTGTTTTACATTTGTTGCCATGGCCTAGCTGTGAGAGATAGGTTGCCATGGAGACAAGGCAGAAGAGGAGGTGGGCGGAGCTTAAAGAGAAAAAGGTTTGAAAGTGGCAGTTAAGTTTCAGTCAGGAGGAAGAGACCCTGAGAAGAGGAACAGAGTCAGTTAAGGACTCTGGGAGAGTAGAAGAGTCAGGAAGGGACTCTGAGAAAGTAGTTGAGTCAGGAGGAAGAGACCCTGAGAAGAGGAGCAGAGTCAGTTAGGGGCTCTGTGGAGTGAAGCAGTATAGACTCAGTTAGTTTTTAGTGTTTGTGAATATTTCTTCAGCAAAGGAGCTGAAGGTGAAACATCGTTAGATTGCTTGAGTTAAAAAGAATCTAACAGAGGGGGTTTTAGGATCGCCAGTAGTGGAAGACTGGAGATCAGTGGTTTGATCCGGTATAGGACAAACAGTGAGAATATTCACAACAGGGAACACTGAAATAATAAAGCGCTTCACTGTAGAAGGAGTTTATAAGATTGTAACATCAAAAGCCTGATTTGTATCTCAACCAAGCCATATTGTAACCATCAAGCATATGCCAAGCTCAACATCTTAATATCGCAACAATACGCTTTGTTTAACAATAAACTTGTTCTCTTTGTTATTTCAAAACTGCCTCATCTCCATTGATTTTACGTTCGGTGCATTCCACTCTACCAAAGTTACCTCACAACCTAAACAGAGACTTTAATACCAGCGTCTCTATACGTGGCAGTTTAATTTAGCAGTCTCGGAACTTGCTTACAGTTATTAGTGGCATTAATACTTCTTCGCATATTTTTGGTGGCATTCAGTGGGATTAACACTTCCTTACAAAACCCTCAGAATTCAATTGGATATCCTTCTTAATAAACATAATCAGACACCATAATGCTGTCATAAGCCTTCACAGGTTTGTCCTCCCTCTATGGCAGATGTAATATCTGTTACAGCAATATACATGGGAACAAAAAAGGTAATGGTAACAAAAGAGGTTTTAATAAGTTGCTGGTTTTTCTGTTCATAGCCAAATGTATACACAATATGAACAAGATAAACATTCAGAATAATAATGAGCTATTATACTGCTTTTCCAGCAATGTTATGCTAATAGCACTTAAGATGTTAAATAAGCTGAGTATAGAATGACTGACTATTGTCTGCTGTTATGAATGAGTCCCTATATTCTTTTATACAAGTGAGTTTTCTATCAAAATGCGGTAGACCATCTTTCAGTCTTTTATTTTGTCCATTTCAGTCAAATGTTTTATTTTGGTAGCCATATGTATGCATGTGTATGTATGCACGCACACACACACACAAAGCCAACAGAGTATGACATAATTCACCTGACAAAGCTTTAAAAAGCTGGTCACAATCTTAAAGGTGCCACAAAATTGTCCTTTCCTCCCTGCTTTTTGAAAGTGATGACAAAGTGCCATCTAGTGGAATATTTGCATTACTGCCTATCAGACTAGCTAAAGCTTTATTTGAATAACTTTAATACAGTACCTAATTAGACATTTACATCTCAATTCACAAATAACTTTATCTACAGTTAGTTGAATTTAAATCTTTTCATATGCCATTCAAGATGTTGGAGGTGCTGCTGTGAACACAAACTGCACTTTTCCCTCATGTGACTTGATACATTTGTTGCCTCATTCCATGACAAGTAACTGGTCTTGTCAAATAGTTGGATATTTTGCATACCCCCAAAAGGCATTATTGCCACTTCCAAAAATCCTTCCCAGCACAACCAATGGTGAAGTAGGGTGAGAAACTGTAGCTCAATATCCGAGGGAGGCACAGAACCTTCTCCATGTTAAATGTTATGTATGTTGGTTTTTGTTAAAAAGGAACTTTAATGCCAACTAAGGACTCTTCTACACAGTTACTGTAATACAGCACCAGTTTGGCATTGCAGTTTTGAGGTGCATCTCAAAACTGCATTTTAAGGTGAATCTCGAGAGTTTTGGGGTTGCAATGGGATTATAAATGTCCTTTTTTCCCCTTCCAATTGAGAACTGGGTGAAGAATGGTCCCGGATTCAGTGGAGCTGTTTATATACTCCATCCAGGAGTTGCAGCAGCTACTAAGTTTAGCCTGTCCAGTTGAACTGATCCTGATTCGACGCCGCTAGACAGCCATCCTTACCTGTACTGTTGTCCCTAGAATCGCAGAGTTGGAAGAGACTTTAAGGTTCATCCAATACAACCCCATGGCTTGCAGAAACATTCAGTCATACCCCCCCCCCCAAAAAAAAAAAAAAAGATGGCCATCCAGCCTTGGCTTAAAAACCTCCAGAGAATGAGACTCCACTACACTCTGGAGCAGCAGCATATTCCACTGTCAAACAGCTCTTACTCTCTGAATGTTCTTCCTAATGTTTACATGGAATCTTTTTTCAGTAGTTTGAATCCATTGTTCCGTGTCCTAGTCTCCAGAGCAGCAGAAAACAAATGTTGTTTTCAGATATTTAACCACGGTTATCATGTCCCCTCTCAACCTTCTCATCTCCAAGGTAAACATGTACAGCTCCCTAAGCTGCTCAATCAAAAGACAGCCTGGCAAAATGGCACTATCTAAAAGAAAACAAAATGGTACTATCTAAAAGAAAATGTCCACCTTATGTGGCTGTGGAGTAGAACAGACAACTCTGCATTTGTATGCTTGTCCACTATGCCCTGCTTCATGTACAGAGGAAGAATTGTTGGAGGCTACAGACAATGCGGTTGCTGTTGCTTGTTTTTGGACATAAGATATTTAGCCCTTCTATTTTATCAGCTTTATACTAATTTGTGCAATGCTTTTGATACAAAATAAATAAAAGCTGCTCCTCGTGGGGCTTGGCTTCCAAATCTTTGTTTTGGTCATCCTCCTCTGAACACTTCCCAGCTTGTCCATATCCTTCTTGAATTGTACTGCCCAGAACTGGACACGGGGTTATTCTGGGTGAGGTTTGACCAAAGCAGAATAGAGTGGGACTAGGACTTCCCTCAACCTAGACACTATGCTATTGATGCAGCCTAGGATTGTTAGGTTTGGGTTTTTTTTGGATGCCACTTCACACTGTTCAGCTGGCAGTCTGCAGCAACCAGCTGGCAGTCTGCAGCATCGATGCCACACAAACAAAGAGGAGACAGAACTGCTTCCTTTTCCCGGGTTGCATTAGTGCTTGTGATGGTGTCAGCTAAGGTGCCTGGTGATGTCCAGAGCTCTCCAGAGCTCCACGGTCAACTAATGAGGTGACAGGACAACACAGCCTCAATCCCTCTGTATTTCCATGTGCCATGCAGTACAGGTAATAGGGGACAGCAGTGCATGGCCATGTAGACAGTGGACTGGTTCGAATTAAGAGCCCATCCAGCTGTTCCAATGTGCTTTTGATTAGGCAGTCCACCAGTAATTTCCCCTGTCCCTACCTTAAATTCAGCACTTTACGCCGACCCTTTTAGCGCCCTACCTCAACACTTTTGATGACACCATTCCCAGCCCTATCTACTTGATTGCTGCACTTTCCTTGCGCTCCCTTCAAGTTTGTACTCCACTCATGGAGCCTGAACCGCAGCTATATTCTATGAAGAGAGAGGGGGCCAGGGGACAGTTCAGTCTTGTCTCCTGCATATGTCATCAGCTGGGGACCCCTCCCCCCAGCATCAACTGCTGCTCTGGGCCAGAGTGAAGAGAGAGGGGGCCAGGGACAGTGCCACCTTGTCTCCTGTGCTATTCTAATAATATAATATGTTGTATATACATATAATATTTATAATGTAATGTAATATAATATTACTAATAATATATTATAATTATATATTTATATTACATGTAATATTACTAATAATATTACAATATACTGGTATTGTACAATATAGTAATGTTTAATACTCATATTGTACGATGCTAATAATATCTTGTAAGCCGCTCTGGGTCCCCTTCAGGGTGGGAAGGATGGCATATAAATGTCGTAAATAATAAATAAATATGTTCTAGCTATGTTCTTTCTCAGCCATATTATTTTGATGTTGTTTACAATTGTGATTGCTTTTATATTTTATCTGATACTTTTAATTGTGTTTTGTTTGTAATTGTTGGGCTTGTCCCTTGTAAGCCGCCCCGAGTCCCCACGAGGAGATGGTTGGCGGGGTATAAAAATAAAGTTATTATTATTAGATTATTATTCTCACTATCCCAGACTGCGTCTATGCTGATGGTGGCCCACACTGCAAGGCTGCTTTGGCTTAAACTCGAGCACTTCCCAACTTCTCCTAACACAAAGGGGTTGATTTTATTCCTTGTTACCAACAGGATGTCCAGGAGAAAATGGCAGAATCATAGTATTGGAGGAGACCACAAGGGGCCATCCGTTCCCTCAGAAAAAAAGCCATATTATTATCTTGAGCAGGCCTGGGCCAACTTGGGGCCTTCCAGGTGTTTTGGACTTCAACTCCCACCATTCCTAACAGCCTCAGACCCCTTCCTTTTCCTTAAGCGACTGAGGGGAAAAAGGAAGGGGTCTGAGGCTGTTAGGAATGGTGGGAGTTGAAGTCCAAAACACCTGGAAGGCCCAAGCCTGCCCTAGAGTCCAAAACACTTGGAGGGCCCCAACTCTGGCCATACCTGGTATAGTTGAACCCATAAACACGGAAGCGGAAGTGACCTTCGCCGAGCCTCTCTGTCTTGTTCTTTGAATGGCAACCCGTGGTCGCGACGACGGCGGCTCCAAAAGCTCAAAAGGCTTTTTTTTCTCGCGCCGCTCTCGAGCGCCACTGGCTGCGGTTGCTTAGTAACCGGGCCGAAACAGCCGTTACGCGGCGCGTGGCGGTGTTGGACGCCTCGCGGACCAATGGGAAGGCAGGCGGTTAGGCATGGGCGGGGCCGCGGCGGCCAGCCGGCCAATCAACGGCAGGCGCGGCGTGTTTTAAACATCCTCCGAGGGGGAATTGAAGCTGCGTGTTTATTGAGTGGTTGGCTTCTCTCGAAGGAAGATGCCGAGCCGCCCCGAGGACTACGACGTGCTCCTCACCATCGGCGCCGGGTCCTACGGCAGGTGCCAGAAGGTTCGGAGGAAAGCGGACGGCAAGGTGAGCGGAGGGGCAACCACCCCTGGAGGTTTCTGAGCCTGTACAGAGTGCCTCCGGCCTTCATTTAGCTTCGGGCCTGGAGCACGTGAGGCTTTGGCCTGGTTAGCCTCGTGGCCGTGGTTTGAACGTTAGGCGGCGGGTCTGGAGGCCTGGGAAAGCTTTGGGTCACACTCTCTCAGCCTCAGAGGAACAAGGCAAAGGTCAACCCTCTTTGAGCAAACATAGCCAGGAAAACACAGTCGCCATGAAAACGTGCATTGAGAATTAAAGCAGGAAAGCCCATGTTTCCCATCCTTGGTAGCAAAAAAACCAATAATAATAATAATAATAAGGCAAAAGTTTGAGCAAATCTAGCCAGGAAAACACAGTCGCCATGAAAACATGCATTGAGAATTATAGCAGGAAAGCCCATGTTTCCCATCCTTGGTAGTAAAAAAAACCCATAATAATAATAATAATATAAAACTTTATTTGTACCTCGCTACCAAGGCAAAGGTTTGAGCAAATCTAGCCAGGAAAACACAGTCGCCATGAAATAATGCATTGAGAATTATAGCAGGAAAGCCCATGTTTTCCCATCCTTGGTAGTAAAAAAACCCATAATAATAATAATAATTATTATTATTATTTGTACCCAGCTGTATCTCCCCAAGGGACTTACATGAGGCCAAGCCCACAGCACATCAATAAACAAAAGCAATAACAAATAATCAATACAAAAACAGTTAAAATAAAGACTCAAAAACAAAATACACAACAAGCCATAAACAATAACATACAGCATTTAAAAACCTATGGCCGGGTCAAATGTAATAATTAAAATTAAAAATATAATATAATAAAACTTTATTTGTACCCTGCTACCATCTCCCCAAGGGACTTACATGAGGCCAAGCCCACAGCACATCAATAAACAAAAGCAATAACAAATAATCAATACAAAAACAGTTAAAATAAAGACTCAAAAACAAAATACACAACAAGCCATAAACAATAACATACAGCATTTAAAAACAGCCTCCACCACACTCCGGGGCAGAGAGTTCCACTGCTGAACGGCTCTCACAGTCAGGAAGTTCTTCCTCATGTTCAGATGGAATCTCCTCTCTTGTAGTTTGAAGCCATTGTTCTGCGTCCTAGTCTCCAAGGAAGCAGAAAACAAGCTTGCTCCCTCCTCCCTATGGCTTCCTCTCACATATTTATACATGACTATCATATCTCCTCTCAGCCTTCTCTTCTTCAGGCTAAACATGCCCAGCTCCTTAAGCCGCTCCTCATAGGGCTTGTTCTCCAGACCCTTGATCATTTTAGTCACCCTCCTCTGGACACATCCCAGCTTGTCAAATTCCAGCTTGATTGTGTAGTATTCCTAAAGTAACTTATTTGTGTTTGGTGAGAGGCAGTAAGGTAATGTTTTGAGTGTTGGACTCTATTGGTCTTACAGTATTACTGCTACTACTACTGAGTAATAATAATAATAAAACTTTATTTATACCCTGCTATCATCTCCCCAAGGGACCCGGTGCGGCTTACATGAGGCCAAGCCCATAGTACATCAATAACAAAAACAATCAATACAACACAATTAATTTAAATCACATAAACAATAAACAGTAACACACTAGCATTTAAAAACCTATTTTTAAGACTGGCACAAGTGTGCTGATGCATATAGGCTTTTAATTATTTTAGTTAATTTAACTTTAGTTTTAATACTACTCTGTATTTAATTGTAATATTTATATGTTTTCAGTTTTAAATTGTTCGTTTCTTTTTTTAAAAAAACAACAACACCATAGTTGCTTTTGAGTTCCTTTTAAGAGAGAAAAAGTGGGATAACAATCATAATGAATGCTGGGTTGCTGTGAGTTTTCTGAGCTGTATGGCCACATTCCAGAACCATTATCTCCTCATAGAATCATAGAGTTGGAAAAGACCTCATAGGCCATCCAGCCTGACCCCCCTACCAAGAAGCAGGAAAATTGCATTCAAAGCACTCCCAGCAGATGGCCATCCAGCCTCTGTTTAAAAGCCTCCAAAGAAGGAGCCTCCACCACACTCCAGGGCAGAGAGTTCCACTGCTGAACGGCTCTCACAGTCAGGAAGTTCTTCCTAATGTTCAGATGGAATCTCCTTTCCTGTAGTTTTAAGCCATTATCCTGATGTGAACGTTGTTGTTATTGCAATTTACTCTATTTGTTTCTACCCCACTTTTCTCATGATCGAGACCCAAAGTGGTCCCCAACTTAGAAACAAATACAATTTCAAACCTACAAAAATGGGAAAATGGAATTAAACATGCAAGTCAGTTAAATATCACATTTATAATTATGTTTATGTTTATTTATACCCTGCTTTTATCTCTCCTGAAGGAGACTCAAAGCGGCTTACAATTAAAAGTATGACCACAAAATTTCAACGATACAAACATTAAAACAGAATTGAGCATAACAGTATTAAAAATTCAGTCAAAATCAATTAAAACATATTCAAAGCTAAAAATCACATTGTGACCCAGAGAAGTATTGGGAGGAATGAGCTTGGCTCCAACACTGGGCAATATCTACCTTCTCCAACCACCCTGCCGAAAACACAGATAGATTTCCATCAAACTCTGTAGGGTCTCAACCAAACCTACAAACCTGAATAGGGCAGGAGCTCAGAAGCATATAACATAATTTAATCACCATACATGATTCTCTGACTTGTTCTTAAAACACGTTTTGCTTTAGCCTGACCCTAGAAGCCAGGGCTGCATCTACACTGCAGACACAGTCTATCCCCACATTAACTATTATATCTCAAACCTTTTGAACCCTTGGAGTTGTAGTTAGGTAAGGCACCAGGACTGTGTAAAACTACAGCTCCTGGAATTCCATAGCATTGAGACATGGCAGTTAAAGTGGTGTCAAACTGAATAATTTCTGTATCAGAAGTTCATTGCAGGGTTCAAAACACTGCTTGGCTCTGGAAAACCACTGGGTGACCTTGAGCAAAGTTATACATGCTCAGAGACAAAAGCCAAAACCATAAGTGGGAAATGGCTTGGAGGCACGTAATAACAACAGTCTCTAGTTCTAGTGTTTTATCACCCGCATAATCCAGTTGCTGCTTGCAGGGCCAGCGTTGTGTAAGGCCCTTCTGGCAAGAGTTTCTGGGCTGGAGACTGCAAAGACATGCTGCCACTGCCCTCCGGGAATGCAAACCAGGCCAGGTGAAGCAATCACTCCCTTTTTCCTCTCACTCCTTCCTCCCCATTTCCGTTTGCTCACTGAGTCAATAAAGGTTCCCCTTTAGCCTCCCATTTGACTCGGTGCCACTACAATGTTCTAGTCTTCCAAATGATCTGATCTTACTTTTCAGCTAGCAAGTATATTCTTAGTCTAGTTTACTATGCTTTAACTTTCATATAAACCTACAAATAAAAAGACACTCAAAGCAGCTAGCCAAGCATTTTATAAATGCAGGTATGTGTTGCTTTATTTTTATCCGACCTTACTTCTGATATAGGGACTCAAGCCAGCTAATAGGAAACATGACATGAAAAAGAGTAAATGCATTAAAATATGAATATAAAAATTAAAAAACACATATTTTGTGTCATGGAGTATAAACATTAAAATACATTTAAAGCTACATTTGAAAACTACACAGCCCTCCTAAATACCAATTACACCATCCCCAGCAGCATACCTCTCATTCCCTAAATACCTGATGAAAGCGGTATCACCTGCCTGCGAAAGGAAAGCTGGGATGGGGTCATCCTAGTATTTGTAGGGAGCGACACACATATGCACATACATATATTTTACATGTGCTACTTTGTGTACGACTTTATTTGGGAGGGCGACATGCAAATTTCCTCATAGGTATAAGTACAGTTGGCCCTCCGATTCTGCCTCCAAGGATTCAACCATTCACTGCTTGAAAATATGCGTGCACCCCCACATATACATATATAATGCTTGGTTAAGTGCTTTGACTTTTTATTTGGGAAGACAAAATATAAATTTTCCCACAAATAAATACAGCCAGGGATTCAACCATCCTCAGCTAGAAAATATTGTTTAAAAAAAATCTAAAAAGCAAATCTTGATTTTGCTATTTTGTGTAAGGGACACAATTTTACTTCATCACTGTTTATAACAGAATTTGAGTATCCATGGATTTTGCTATCAATTGGAGGGGGGGGGGGCTGGATTTAAACTCCAATGGGATACCAAGGGCCCACTGCAAACAAATAAAAGAACGTGCTATCTAGGTCTTCATAGTCTAGGTATGCTTTTCACTTACATGGTGTGTGGAATAATAGTTTCTTTTGGTTCTCCTTGTATCTACAGAATTTTGGGTCTTGATCAAGGGAGAAAAAGTGGGATACAAATAGGTATAATAATAATTGAAAAATTAGTCAAGTTTTAATATGCTTTGTTCCTAACCTCTGTTTACTGAGAGTAAGGATTATCTCGGCATTGCCTTTGGGCCCCATATTGGCCTGGCATTACCTTGAAAGGGAAAAAAGAAGCTTATTGTTCAGTAATTTCAGACACAATCAGGGAAGTTAATGAGAAGTGATGGGGCAGGGTGAGTGGTTGTGTTTTAAGACACATTGGTGGTCCAAACACTGTATGACAGGGTTGTGTTCTCAATTTTTTGGACTAGCCATGCCTCACAACTTCCAGCTGTGACCATATGAACAATGTTTCTCAGAAATTCTAAATATGATCTTAGACAAAATTATTGCAGAAATCTTTAGGGGATGCAGGACAATGGGCTAAATTGATGTTTGCTTCTGTTGTTCAAACCCTAGTCCAAGGAAATGGACCATTTCAACCTGCTGGCAGACTTTTGTATTGTGGTAGTGTTTAATTATTATTATTATTATTATTATTATTATTATTTTCTATCCTGCTTTTCTCCCAGATTGGGGCTCAAAGCAGTGAACAACATGTAAACAGAAACATTACATAGCATAAAACATAATCATCAAATCACAATGTATTTAATAAAAAATATAAAACCCGCCAACACATGTAATAAATAACTAGCAAAGAAACAATTTAAACATTCAAAAGACTAAAACCCCATCTAATATCCATTATTTTAGGCCATGGGCAAAATCCATTGCTGAAGGTCAGCTATAGGTGCTCTAGCTGCAAGATTATACATTGGTTTGATCTTAATTCTGCAGCTAAGTGTTAACTCTTTTAGATATAGTGACCCAAGAAGAGTTTCTTTCTTTTATCCAGATCTTTTGCGACAGTGTCGGCACTTTAGGTAAAAAGATAGTTTCAACCAGACCTTCCATTATGAAGCTACAGACTTATGCATGTTCTTTTGTTCATTGTGGGAGAGATCTTTCATAAGAGAGAGATAACAAAGATGCCACACATGTAACCATTGTTGTGATAAAATGACACCTGAAGGTTTTAGCAACAGAGGGATGAAGTGAGGTTTGCTGCAGATGGGAGATGATGCATAGTTTCATCATTCTGAACTTAAAGAAGACACCATGCTGAATTTCTTTCATACTCGGCCAAGAACCCCTTTAACCATCTTCTTAATATACACATTGTTTAGGTGTGGTTTCTTCAATTTTTTTTAGGTCTTGGTCTGGAAGGAACTTGACTATGGATCTATGACAGAATCTGAAAAACAGATGCTCGTTTCTGAGGTGAACTTGCTCCGTGAGCTGAAACATCCAAACATAGTCCGATATTATGATCGTATAATTGACAGGACAAACACAACTCTTTATATCGTGATGGAATATTGTGAAGGTGGAGACTTGTCTACACTTATTGCAAAATCTACAAAAGAAAGGTTGTACATCTCTCTTAATTTACCTTGATGTGTGCAGATCTGCTCTTGCTTTTATAATGGCTAACATTAGTCTTCAATGCATGTTAAACCATAAAACACTAATAATTGTGGGGTTTTTTCTACAAGAAATTTACTGGGCAATGAACATTTAAATTTACATTTAAATAAACATTTAAATTTTAATAAATATTTGTATCTGAATTCTGATACAAAAATTCTGACAACATAGTAAAGTATACAGAAGCCATTCCAACTTGATTCACTGTTTTTCTTCCAAGTACACCTTGTGGGAACTTACAACATGATGCTGTCCTTGGGATGGGCAGGCCAGATTATTTTTAAATATTAGTATGGTTAATTCCAGAGAAGTGACATGCTACACTTTTAGGCCAACACTATTAGGCAGTTGCTTTAGTTTGTACACCACAAAGGTTTCTCTTCTGTGATGTCTTTCTGTTTGCTAAAAGGCTACAGAAACAGGAATTTAACCTTGCACGATTCAATATATTAAATATTGCACACAGAGAAATCTTGTCAACCTTTGAAGTGTACCTCATAGCATGTGCATACAGAAACTATGTCTAGTGGCTTTTGTTTTTACCATGTTCTCCAAGCAAGAAATGTGATTGCAAAAACCATTAATAAAAGAACCAACCTATTAGCCCGAAGGATCGATATGATGAATCGAGAGTCTTTATGCTACTAGGCTATCATAAGAACTGAAATACCTAATTTCTAATACACTGGGTAGTTGTGTGCTACCTTAAGTCCCATATTGGGAGAAAAGGGGAAAATAGATCAAATACACCAGAATATTTAGTTTGACCATTTTGCTTATAGTAAACATTACTTTCAATTAATGATGCCATGTGAGCATTGAAGTAATGTTGATAGTTTTCTGTAACTTTCTCACTGAGAAATCTTTGCTCTTTAGAAGAGTGGAAAGAATAGAATGATATTGTATTGCAGTTGTAATTATGCTATTATCTTTACGAGGGAAGCAATTCTTGTTTTCTGATAAGGAGTCCTAGCTGGCCCCAGGAGCCTTGGTGTTACCACTGAAGAGGGGAAGAAAACAAGAGTCTTCTGTACTACAGAGGAAATTGCTTATTTTCATCCAATTCAGCATTGCTTGCCAGAAGGCTCTGAACAGCCAGTTATGCTTGTTTTGTATGGATTATTAAGAGTGGGAGAAGCTCTTGCTGATTCTTTTCTGCTTTTATCAGTGAGACAAAATATTTTCTGACTTTGGGGTGGTTTGAGTAAGATAATAAAGAGTGGGAATCTTTCCTGTAGGTTGTCTTATCAATGTTTCCATCCAACGTCCTCCCAAAACATCTGCATGTGCTGAAAGGGTGAGGAGCACGAGGTAGAATTTCAAGTAGTGGTAGTTCAGAGAAAATTAGAAGAAGGCTTTTACCAGTTCTTACTGTCTCTTTACTCCATCCCAACTGGGAGCAATCTCTATCTCTTCTCAGTTCAAGAAGCACACAGTCCCAGAGTCTGACTAAGAAGCCAAGCCAAAAAATTATACTTTAACTTTGTGTTTGTAGATTTGAGTCACATGTGATGTTACTAGATTAAGAGGGCTTGTATACTGTACCCTGTTTCTCAATCTTTGGGCCTCCAGATGTTTGTAATGTTAAGGACCTGACCATTGGCCATGTTGGCATTGGGGAGCTGAATTCCAAAATATTGGCTGCAGGTGGCTAAAGGATTGTGGTCACATATCTGGAGGCTGTCAACTAGAAAAAACACATACAGTACCGGAATTTTGTAAACTGTCCAAGAGAAAGAAACTGAAAAAGGTGTTATTGTTATTTATTTTTATCCTGCTTTTCTCCCATAGGTGGGACTCAAAGGTTTTAGCCTAAAAATAACCTTCCTCTTTCAACAGGCACTACCTGGAAGAGATTTTTGTCCTCCGAGTTCTTACTCAGTTGACCTTGGCCTTGAAGGAGTGTCATAGGCGAAGTGATGGGGGTCATACTGTCCTTCATCGGGATCTAAAGCCAGCAAATATATTTCTCGATGGAAAGAGAAATGTGAAGCTTGGTGATTTTGGCCTTGCTAGGATTCTTCACCATGACACTAGTTTTGCAAAAACATTTGTTGGAACACCATACTACATGTCTCCAGTAAGTGTCAAAACAAAAAACCTGTTAACACCTATATTCTTTGAGCATTTCCATGTACTATACGTTACCTATTATAGTTAAGCATGTTTGACTTGTAGCTGATGAGCAAAACTGGAGCATACTATATTAGTTTATATTATATATAGTCTCTAGTCTTTCATGAAATCTAGTATTTCTAGTTTAATGTATTGTAGTCAGTGAACAAAACTCAAGTATGCCATGTCACACTGCAAGTCATTATTTCCCTGTGTTCTGAAGTGGAACGCCTTGGAAATTCTTCAGCTGGAAAACTGTCCAAAAGAAAGGTTTTTCTGTGGGGGTGGCATTGGAGAACTCACTACAATTTCAAAGCTCTATTGTAGTAGCTACTTGTAGAATCAGGTAACTGCTACTGATGTAATTGCTTTTAGCAAGAGTGGGGGTATCCCCACCCAATATCTTGTTCTGGGGGTTGGAGACTCTTGAAGATAGGTTTGGGATGGGAGTAGTGATTTAGGAAGAAGGAACCATCCCAAGGTTTGTTTAGAATTCTAATCAAGTAATGCCAATGTCAGATTTTGCCTAAGCTTTTTTAAAAATTGAAATACTTATAAATATTAATGGCAATGACACTTGTGTATTTGTAACTTTGAACTATCCAGTTAAACTGGTGATATTGCCATTCATGTTATGAATTGATGCATTTCCAGAAATGGAAACATGTTTTGTTTAATTGGGCCTTTGTGAAATTAAACCATGTGTTCTAACTGTGCCCATTCCTTGACAAGCCAGATCTGGCCACCATGATACATGTGTTACATCCTGTCTGGATTACTGTAACTTGCTCTACATGGGGCTGCCTTTGAAAACTGTTTGGAAACTTCAGCTAGTCCAAAGAACTGTGGCTAGATTGCTAACTGGGCCTGGCTACAGGGAGTGGACAACCCTCCTGTTGCAGCAGCTCCACTGGCTGCCAGTTTGTTTCTGGGCAAATTCAAAGTGCTGGTTAGGACCCTTAAAGCCCCATATGGCTTAGGTCCAGGCTATTTGGCTGACCTGACTGGAATCTCCTTGTACACACCTGTTCTCTCAGTTCCATCGCCATCTCAAGCTCTGTTGGGAACAAGAGGGCCTTTTCAGTAGCTGCCACACAACTCTGGAACTCCCTGCACAGGGAAGCCAGAATGGTCCCCTTCCTGCTGTTCTTCTGGCGGCAGGCTAAAACCTTTTTATTTGAACAGGCTTTTAAAGAAGTTTTTAAAGATCAAGTCAGGAGCTGCTGTTGCCTTTACCTCTGAATATGTTTTTATGGATTTTAACTGAACTGTTTAAAATGCCATTGATATTTCATTCTGTTTTAGTGTTTGTATATTTGTAGATTTTAAATAGCATTGAAATGCTTTTAATGTAAACCAATTTGAGTCTCCTTGTGGAGAGGCAAAGTGTGGTATAAATAAACATTATTATTATTTATTATTATTAGTGTTCTTTTAAGCCTGGTTAGAAGATATAGTTTTAACCCTCCTCTCCTTAAGAACAACAGATTCTGGTTTTTGACTTACAAGAATGCCTTTCCTACTTGTTAATTTTGGCAAAGCCAAAGTAAATAGAGTAATAGTCCTATAATGTAATTAGTAGTAAAACTAAGCTAACACACACAAATCTTACATCAGTTTTGAAATGCTGTTTACAGCAGGTGAGATCCACTACCTGCCATAACTTAAATATGTGAGAATTAAGACAATGATTTCAGTGTTGTTACTCTTAAGTATATGGGCCCTCTGGTGGCACAGCGGGCTAAACCACTGAGCTGCTGAACTTGCTGACTGAAAGGTTGGCAGTTCGAATCTGGGGAGTGGGATGAGCTCCTGCTGTTAGGCTCAGCTTCTGCCAACCTAGCAATTCGAAAACATGCAAATGTGGGTAGATCAGTAGGCAGGAAGGTAACGGCGCTCCGTGCAGTCATGCTAGCCACATAACCTTGGAGGTGTCTATGGACAACGCTGGCTCTTCAGCTTAGAAATGGAGATGAGCACCCCCTCCCCCGGGTTGGACATAACTAGACTTAATGTCAGGTGAAACCTTTACTCTAAATAAGTTTTATTTCAATCCTGTTGTTTAGGATGAAATATAGTATTCCAGCATACATAATTTCTTCTAGTGAATTTTCTGTGGCAGTATTTCCTCTAATCTGTATGTAGTTATTGGCATTCTAAATCTAAGGCTTGTATTCTCTTCTTAGGAACAAATAAACCGCATGTCCTACAATGAAAAATCTGACATCTGGTCTTTAGGATGTCTTCTGTATGAATTGTGTGCATTGTCGTAAGTATATAATACTGACAAAAAGCTTCTAGTAAATATTCTCAATTAGTATTAAGCTTTGTTGCATTCTAGACTTACTCTAGAAACACAGCAACTAGAACTAAGACAAGCAACAGTATGTTCTACAAATATGGCTTTCAAAAAATTGAAGCATTTTAAGCAGATGCTAGGGTCAAGTTGAAGATGGTGTTTGTTCACACTTTCTAGGCCTCCGTTTACGGCTTTTAACCAAAAAGAGTTAGCAGAAAAGATAAGAGAAGGAAAATTCAGACGGATCCCTTATCGTTATTCAGATCAGCTGAATGAGCTCATCACAAAGATGCTGAACCTAAAGGTAAAGTGACTTCAGATTAGTCTTCGATGTGGAACAAATGAACAAATGTCAAGCAAAATCTAGATAAATGTGGGTGGAGATAGTGTACACCTGATAATGTACCTTAAATATTATGTATCATTCTGATTTCAAGGATTATTGCCGGCCTTCAGTCGAAGAAATCCTGCAGAACCCTTTGATCACTGATTTGGTGTCTGAGGAGCAAGGGAGGATCTTGGAGAGAAAGGGGCGGCGATCTGGAGAACATGATAAAGTTGAAAGGCTTTCTGGAACTCCAGCGAGCGAACTGAAACTGAAGGAGCAGCAGCTACATGACAGGGAAAGAGCCCTAAAAGAGAGAGAGTTTAGGCTGGAACGTAAGAACCCATGTAGCAAAAGCGGGCGGTTGGGTGGGGATTACAGTCCATTCTCCTGCCATACTTTCTTGTGGATGGCATATATTCCTTTTGGTGGCATAAGCTTAAGGTGCCATAGCACACATCTTCAGAATATATAAGAAGACAGAGGTTTAGGCTGTCTTACTATATATTCTGAAGGAATATATAATAGGAAGGAAGGCTTGATAAAGAATTTTTAAGTATAGGTTGAAATATCTAATATAGGTAACTAGAATTATAACATGCTAAATACTCAAAGGATGGCCAAGATTCAGTCTAGCAATTGTATACTGTACAGATACTCCAGAATCAATGCTCTGAGTTAAGTGAATTGTACCATTTTACAACCATTCATGCTACAGGTGTAATGAGTTTGCATTCTCTTGTAGGAAAAACAGTAGGTTTAAGTCCTCATCCACTGTTAAACTTGTAATTCTGCAGCCTTCTAGACAGCTTAATTGCTTGTGTAGTAGTTTAGGTCAATCAAAATACAGTTGGCTCCCAACTTCCCCTTCAGTTTTCTTTCATTTGTCTAGCTAAGTAGTCAAGCCTTTCTATCTCTCCTTATATTATCCTATTTTAGGACTAAATTATATTAAGTAGATCACAATAAAAGTTTTTAAGATAAAGCTATGCTGAAACTCATAAACAAACTTGGAATACTGTTTTCAGTAGAATGACTTGGCAAAAATGCAAAATTATATACTCACAACCTGCCAATACATAGATGTGGGCAAAATGTCAGGAGAGAATGCTTCTATAACATGGCCATTCTGCCCAGAAAACTTACAACAACCCAAAATTATATACTGCTTTGTCCCGTGGGTCTAACTAATTACTGGTCAGAATGAAAACCCGCCATTAATAATTGCCTTAACCAAAGATGCTACCTGCAATCTGTTTAAAGTATGTCTCTTTTGTTCCAGAGAGAGAGCGGGAACTGTGTGTTCGAGAGAGGCTGGCAGAAGACAAACTGGCTAGGTCTGTTCTTGAAACATCTGAATTTTTTTTGTAATGCAGTCCAACCTTTTGGCATAAAATTTTGTGGAACAAATCCTGCTTCATCAGATGCATGGGTTGTAATCCTCGGTTGCAAGTATATATCAACATGCTGTTGATCCATGTAAACAATGGATTTAAATGAATTCTTAACTCCATCTGGAGTCTTTAACACAATGTGTATCCATACCTACAACAGGATCATATGCCATGAAGTAGACTTTTATCTATGAAAACCTATGCACAATAAAATATAAGTTCTTGTGGTGTGGCAAGACTGTTTTGCTGCAACAGACAAAGAAAGGGACTCATCACAAAATATTTGGACACCATATTTGCTCTTGTTGACAATTTTTTTTCCTAAACAGGGCTGAGAACTTGATGAAGAATTACAACTTGCTCAAGGACCAGAGACTCATGCTGCCAACAACCAGCCCAGGTATGAGAAGATATAGGAGGCTCCTGCTGGACTACTGAACTAGGGATGTGGAAGCTCCTAGCCTTGTCACCATTGACCTTTTTCGTCATTATTTCTCTGGGAGACATCTATACGGCTCTAGAGTTGGGTTCATTCCTAAAAAGCAGTGGAAAGAAGAATGAGCTTTTACATGTACTACAAGTATGAGTGTTGAAATACTCATTGTAGTAGTATTTGTCTAGGTTGTAGCCTTTTGTGCAGTAATAAGGAATGGACACTTTAGGATGTGAAACCTTTTCACCTGTAGTGGTCCTCCTTTGTACATGGTGTAAATTTACTGTACATTCGGTCAGACGTTGCCAGCATCCGGTGTAAACAAAATGTTGGACAACTTAACTATTTCCCTCTGCTTTTGTTTGATTGTACGTTTTGGGCCCAGTTTAGATACTGTTGTTATCCAAGTGGGGAATGAACAGCTTCTTTATGATTTCTATGAAAACGTTCTGTTACGGCTGTCCCATTCTAATACTAGGTATTTATGTATACGTTGACCTCATTCTTTTTTTACATGTTTAAATGCCAATGAATTTTTGATTTTTTTCATGAACGCTAACATTGGTCCCTAATAAAATATATTTTATTATATTTTAAATTTTAATTATATTTATTTCTAAAAGATTTAAATATGACTCAAGAACCTCTACAATGAGTTAAATGTTAATAGAGCTAGGAAATTACTGGCATGTTCCAAAACCATTCATATTATTTATATATATGAGAGAACGATTTCTTAAAAGCAAGCTGTTCAATAAAATAGAATAAGCTGCCTTGTCATAGGTCAGGTCATTGTTCTTTGTGGTCCGGTAATATTAATACAATTGACAATGACTTTCAAACCATGACTTCAGATAGTATGGATTATATCTGTGGGCCTTCTCTCAGTACAAACAGTTATGGCCATTCACAGCATAGTACTACATCAAAAGACCTTCAGGGAGTTAATTCCGTAGTTTTTAAACTAGAATGTGGTTTCTACTAAGGACATGCTTTGTTCCCTCACTGTTTTAAGGCAATATGCTTTTATATAGGCTTACAGTGCATGGTCATTGTAATGTATATAATGATATTACAGCAGCAAATAAATTGCTGCATTTGTCTAAACTCTGAAATACACAGAATGTTTTGAGATAGTGGGTATGGAGAATGTGTGGTCCTCTAGACACTTTGTGAGGGCAATTCTCATCGTCCACTACCACCTGCTAGTAATGGTAGAACTTGCAGTCTAACATCAGGGGACCTATCTAGACATGAAGAATAGATAGAGCCGTGGAAACAATAAATGTTAAATAGAGCTCTGGATGGTAAGCTGTCATGAGTTACAGTATAAAAATACAATACATAAGCTAAAATACTGAAATCGATGTAGCAAACATCTGAATGGTATATAGATAACCTCTCACATTTTGTTTCCCATATGACACTTATGGGCTATTAAAATGTTTACACTATAAAGGAGGCTTAAACATTATACTTGAAAAACACATGTTTAATTGTCAAGCATCTGGTGGATTTGCTAGACAACCTCAGTGAGTTCAGTTTTGAAGGTGGATATGTGAGTGGAATTGCTTTTTTGGGACAAATATGCCTAAAGATGTCCATACTTAATACAGTTTTTAAAGGCAGCCATGACAGATGTTAAACTTTTCTGTTGGAAAGTCTTTCATTGAGGAATGGTGGCTTGCTATATCAACAGTGATTTAAATTCACAACCTTCCTAGGTAAGATACATTAGATATAAGATAGAATTTAAGTAGTGTCACAACTGAATGAGCTTTAAAAATGCTCATTCCATTGTGATATCATTACTTAAACCCTATCTTATAAAGTTCCATTTCTCCTGGGTGCAGTATTGGGTGTGTTTGATTTCAACTACTCTTTTTTTTTCATTACTGTATTTTATAATGGAAAAAAAGACTGCTTGAAAGCAAACACACCCAATACTGCACTCAGGACAAATGGAACTTAATTGTGACCAATAAAGTTCTGCCTCAGGTGTTACCTGAAAATGAGACATAGCAAAGCAAACAAAGGAAGAATGAGTAGGATATAATGTAGCTCTGTGTACATGGGGAGCATAATATGGCATGTGTACAGTCCATCTGATACCAAAGATGGATAAATACATAGCCTGAGTTTGGGAAAGTTTATTTATTTAGCAATTTTGTATACCGGTCTTCTCACCTCTGTCGAGGGACTCAGGCCGGTTTCCAAAAGTAATATCACAAACAATCATTAAAACATCATATTACATATTAAACTAAAACATTAAAATAGCAAAATGCAACCAAATAATTACAATGGTCAGTTGTCACAATAAAATCGTCGTTCATCATTCGTCGTCATCCATCCATATCACAGAATATTGACTCACTCGTCGAATGCCAATCGCCATAGCCAAGTTTTCACCTGTTTTCTGAACGTCAAGATGGAAGGGGCAGTTCTGAAGTTACTTCCTTTGGTTCAAAATTCTCATAATCTTCCAGTTGAGCCACTAGCTGGAGAAATCTATAGAGAATTTTAATCCAAAAGATGTAACTTTTCCAAGCTCTGATTGGCAAAGCATTGCCTTTACATAATACTTTTCTTGAAGCTCCGCTTTGTCCTTCCTCTGTATAAGTACTGTAATACTTGTTGATGGGCTTAAGTGTCCTGTTGCATCCATTTTAGGGCAATAAATAATTGATGGCAGAACATTAAATTGAAGCAAGGCTGTTCATTGCCCTTTGGTTTTAAACAAGTCTTAAATCTCAATTTAGCCACAAAAATATATTCAATAACTCATAGCTTCTTGCTGTATCTCAGTTCAGTCTGCTTTTCAGGAGTGCTATGATGATAAAAGGGGTCATGCCTGCACATCTGTTGTGAACTGTAGGTGGAAATAATAAAAATTTAAAACACCATAATTCATGGATTTAAATATCCTTCTGGATGGAAATTCATTGGGTAGAGTTCAATTTACAAGTGAATGAAAAAGACTTATCTACTGTGAGCATAAGGAGAGGGTATCAATTCCAGATGGCCACCTTGTGCTCCTCCAGATGATGTTGGCTGCCACTTCCATAATCCATAGCCAGTGGTACGGGATGATGGCAGTAGTCTGGTGACATCTGAAGGGCCATGACTAGTATAGGTGATCAGACATGTTTGTATGTTAATGATGGAAGAACCTTTCTTATCCAACAGTCCATCTTGAAATACGTGACACTGCTAGGAAGCTGACCAATGCCCACAACTTATTTTAGTTGTAGTTGCAAACCTGAAAACAGGACAGCTTCCTATGATATTTAATGATCAGTGGATCTTGTAGTAGGAGGACGTAGCTTATGTTGTGCTAAGTGTCTTCTCTTGCACACATCATCAAGCCATTTACCAATGGAGAAGCGTCTGGCTATGTTATTTTATCTGGACAACTAATACTGTAGAATGATGCCAGTGCTGTGTGTCTAGATGTAGGAACATAGCTGCGCACTTCTGTGCATTTGTAACATACAGTTCTACTAGACAATATTTTTGTATGTCTTCCAGGTCCAGGATGTGTTAACCATTAAAGATACAGGAGATCCATTCCATATTTAGCATGGCAACCTTAACTACACAGAAGGCACATTCACCCAAATAAGACCTGACAGAATGCATAACATTGCTTGCAGTATAATATTTGCACTTTCCTGAAATAATAAGCAATAAGAACATAATTCAGTGAACAATATAAGGCTTGTAGCAGGGAATGTGCGATAACAATGAGTGTTTTCCTTTTTTAGAAGTGTGAATACTTATAGCCCGTATTAGACTCAAAAGTTGAAAGGGGGTAAACAATAAATGAATATTCACAGGGTATAAACATAATTCGAGAGCATTTTTTTCTTTATTTCGTTTTCAAGGTGATGTATTGCCAGGCTTTCCCACACGAAAAAAGAAAGTCCAGTTTGGTGATGAAGGTAAAGAAAACGAGCAGTCCGTGGACAGCCTGGAGAATTTCCCCCTCTCCAAAGAAAAAGGATACAACCTAAAGAAGCGCCTCTATGCCGCTAACCTGCGTGCTCAAGCTCTGTGCGAACTGGAGAAACACTATCAGCTGAAAAGTCACCAGCTCCTAGGGATGCGCTGAAAGCATGTTGATTTCCACATTCTGTATATAGAATTCTCTTGTGTTTTATACGTTGTCCTTTTACGTATCCGCTTTTATGTGTTTATAGTGGAAAGATATGTAGGCTGGATTGAGAAAAGATGCTAAAACATTTCAAACTATGGAAAAGCACGGCTTGGTAAAATATATTTAGATCTTCCTCCTCTGGCAGTTTGCATTTTGATGCTGTTTTTCCAACACTGCATGAAGAAACCAGCATGGTTGTAATATTGAACTTTGATGGAGAGTGTAGATTGGGTTTTTTTAAAGTGTTGGGAATTATTTTGTAACAAAGGGCATAACAGTACAAAGAAAGTTACAATGCCCTGTCAAAAGAAAGAAGAGTATTTTTTTATTAAAACTGCTTTCCAAACCTTTTTTTTCTGAAAAAATACAATCATTAATCTCAAGGAGAACAGTCCAGGGAAAATGCTGGAGGCTGTTGGAAGTGTCTGGAAAAAATGAAGAGTTGCCTCATTTATAAAAAAGAGATTTGTTTCAAACCAAGCTAAAGTGTACCTAGTGAATGCCTTCCCAACCCTGTTTCTCAATGTAGTTACCAGATGTGAGTATAAATCAAAATTTGGAGATCTTAGAAAACAATTTATAAACTGTTTGCTATTGTTAAAGGGTACATTTTATACATTAAATAAGAAATCAAACAGGAGAAGAGTTTGTTTATTGCTGGGTGGGTAGATGTTTTTGTGTTAACATGTACACATGAATTTTGGATTTTTTTTATTGTGTCAGAAGCAACTTGAGAAAGTGCAAGTCACTTTTGGTGTGAGAGAATTGGCAAACTGCAGGGAGATTGCCCAGGGGATGCCCGGACGTTTTACCATCCTGTGTGAGGCTTCTCTCATGTCCCTGCATGTGAAGCTGTAGCTGACAGATGAGAGTTTACCCTGTCTTGCAGATTAGAACCACCGACCTTCAGGTCAGCAGTGCAGCCAGCACAAGTGTTTAACCCACTGTGTCACCACGACTCTTAATTTTGGAAATGATTCTCTGTTCACATGGGGCAACATGCAGGAAAAGATAAGAATAAGTTGGATTGTATGCTTATTTTTAACAGAATAGGATACATATTTGAAGCTATTTTGGCTGTGAGTGACTGCTTTTGGAATCCAAAACTTCAGTTGAAATTGAAAAGAGTTTCACATCCTGCTCTTTGCTTTGCTTAATTCTCCAATGGCCTGAAGATGGTGCACATGCCCTTCCAGTGTTGTGAATTGGCCATTGACATGAGTGTTCATAAATTCAGAATGTGTCTCTTAGTCCCAAATATATTTGCAGTACTTCAAAATCCATCCCATCTGCTTCTACAAAATCTGTTAATCAACTTGACCTAGCAGCTCAGCTTTAAGCGATTGCTGTATACCATCTTATTTCATAAAATCATCATTTCATAATAGACACTACCTGACTTTTCTGCAAAATCAATATTAGAGAGACTTCTGTATTAAAATGGTAAGGTATAATGGAGCCCCTTGGTGGCACAGTGGGTTAAACCGCTGAGCTGCTGAACTTGCTGACCGAAAGGTCACGGGTTCGAATCCAGGGAGTGGCGTGAGCTCCCACTGTTACCCCCAGTTTCTATCAACCTAGCAGTTTGAAAACATGCAAATGTGAGTAGATCAATAGGTACCGCTCTGGTAGGAAAGTAATAGTGCTCCATGCAGTCATGCCGGCCACATGACCTTGGAAGTGTCCTTGGACAATGCCGGCTCTTCAGCTTAGAAATTGAGATGAGCACCAACCTCCAGAGTTGGATACGACTGGACTTAATGTCAGGGGAAAACCTTTACCTTTGCCTATAACCTATAACAACAGTGGGTGGAAAAGACATGGTTAAGAATAAGAAATCAAAAACATTTATAACAACCAATTAACTCTTAAGTCTGGCAAAAGTTGGTCAACATTTTCCAGTTTTGTTGTGGATTATGTAATTTCAATGTGAGCATTAAAATGTGCTTACTATTCATATTGAAAAGCTGGGATTTGTTTTTTATGTCTTGTCCTTTGTCCCAGGAATATGAAATACATAATTTATAATAACCATCCAACTAAAAAAAAAAGCAACACAGAACAAAATCTGAAGCATAAAGTCACAGGTCCGGATTACATCCTCAAAGTTTGCTAACAAATATATTTTAGCTGTGCAAAACTAAGCAGCCGGGAGGCCAACAGCACTCCCTGGGGAGAGGATTTAGGCTTTGCTCTCTTTGAAGTGGGAAAGGCAGTATTTCAGATTTGCAGGGTTAGGGATTCTAAAAACCTTCTCTAACAGAAGCAGAAATCAGAGAATACACGAATGTGCTTGGTGTTTGTAAAAAACTTTAAAATATATTATATCTCAGGATTAAAATAGCCACTTTCAGTGAGAACTATGCTTGAGAACCCCTGATTTTTGTTTGCATGTAGAATCATAGAATCAAAGAGTTGGAAGAGACCTCATGGGCCATCCAGTCCAACCCCCTGCCAAGAAGCAGGAATATTGCATTCAAATCACCCCTGACAAATGGCCATCGAGCCTCTGCTTAAAAGCTTCCAAAGAAGGAGCCTCCACCACACTCCGGGGCAGAGAGTTCCACTGCTGAACGGCTCTCACAGTCAGGAAGTTCTTCCTAATGTTCAGATGGAATCTCCTCTCTTGTAGTTTGAAGCCATTGTTCCGCATCCTAGTCTCCAGGGAAGCAGAAAACAAGCTTGCTCCCTCCTCCCTGTGGCTTCCTCTCACATATTTATACATGGCTATCATATGTCCTCTCAGCCTTCTCTTCTTCAGGCTAAACATGCCCAGTTCCCTAAGCCGCTCCTCATAGGGCTTGTTCTCCAGACCCTTGATCATTTTAGTCGCCCTCCTCTGGACACATTCCAGCTTGTCAATATCTCTCTTGAGTTGTGGTGCCCAGAATTGGACATAATATTCCAGATGTGGTCTAACCAAAGCAGAATAGAGGGGTAGCATTACTTCCTTAGATCTAGACACTATGCTCCTATTGATGCAGGCCAAAATCCCATTGGCTTTTTTTGCCGCCACATCACATTGTTGGCTCATGTTTAACTTGTTGTCCACGAGGACTCCAAGATCTTTTTCACACGTACTGCTCTCGAGCCAGGCGTCACCCATTCTGTATCTTTGCATTTCATTTTTTCTGCCAAAGTGGAGTATCTTGCATTTGTCATTGTTGAACTTCATTTTGTTAGCTTTGGCCCATCTCTCTAATCTGTAAAGATCGTTTTGAATTCTGCTCCTGTCCTCTGGACTATTGGCTATCCCTCCCAATTTGGTGTCGTCTGCAAACTTGATGATCATGCCTTCTAGCCCTTCATCTAAGTCATTAATAAAGATGTTGAACAGGACCGGGCCCAGGACGGAACCCTGCGGCACTCCACTTGTCACTTCTTTCCAAAATGAAGAGGAAGCATTAGTGAGCACTCTCTGTGTTCGTCCACTTAACCAATTACAGATCCACCTCACCGTAGTTTTGCCTAGCCCACATTGGACTAGTTTCCTTGCCAGAAGGTCATGGGGGACCTTGTCGAAGGCCTTACTGAAATCCAGGTACGCTACATCCACGGCATTCCCCGCATCTACCCAGCTTGTAGCTCTATCGAAGAAAGAGATCAGATTAGTCTGGCATGACTTGTTTTTGATAAATCCATGTTGACTATTAGCAATGACTGCATTTGTTTCTAAATGTTTGCAGACCGCTTCCTTAACAATCTTTTCCAGAATCTTGCCCGGTATCGACGTGAGGCTGACCGGACGGTAGTTGTTTGGGTCATCCTTTTTTCCCTTCTTGAAGATTGGGACCACATTGGCCCTCCTCCAATCTGCTGGAACTTCTCCCGTTCTCCAAGAACTCTCAAAGATGGTTGCCAATGGTTCCGAAATGACTTCCGCTAGTTCCTTCAATACTCTGGGGTGTAGTTGATCTGGCCCTGGGGTCTTGAACTCATTAAGAGCGGCCAGGTATTCCTGGACGACTTCTTTCCCAATTTGGGGTTGGATGTCCTCCAATCCCTCATCCACTCCATCTTGCTGAGGTTGAAGACTCTTTTTGTGAGAAGACTGAGGCAAAGAAGGCATTAAGTAGTTCTGCCTTTTCCCTATCCCCTGTCAGCATTGCCCCCATCTTCTCCTCGAAGAGGTCCTATCGCCTCCTTGTTTTTCCTTTTTCTTCTGACATAAGAATAGAAGCCCTTTTTATTGTTTTTAATGTCCCTGGCAAGTCTGAGCTCGTTTTTTGCTTTAGCCTTGCGGACCTTTTCCCTACAGGTGTTGGCCATTTGTTTGAATTCTTCTTTGGTGATTTCTCCCTTTTTCCACTTCTTGTGCATGTCTCTTTTGTGTCTTAGCACAGTTAGAAGTTCTTTGGACATCCATTCTGGCTTCTTTGCACTTGTCCTATTTTTTCTTTTTGTTGGCACGGTTTGCAATTGCGCCTTGAGTATTTCACTCTTGAGAAATTCCCATCCATCCGTAACTCCCTTGTCTTTTAGTATCTGTGTCCACGGAATGCTGCTCAGTGTTTCCTTCATTTTTTGGAAATCAGCTCTCCTAAAGTCCAAAATGCGGGTTTGACTTGTCTTAGTTTCGGCCTTCCTTTGTACCTCAAATTGCAGGAGCACATGGTCACTTGCCCCTAAGGATCCTACCACTTCGACCGCATCGATCAAGTCCTCCGCATTTGTTAGGATGAGATCAAGAGTAGCCAATCCCCTTGTTGCCTCTTCTACCTTCTGGACCATAAAAATGTCTGCAAGGCAAGCGAGGAATCTGTTGGACCTTGTACTCTTGGCCGAGTTTGTTTTCCAGCAAATATCGGGAGAGTTGAAATCGCCCATGACTACTACATCTCTTCTCTGTGCCTGTTTGGTCAACTGTTGGCAGAAGACTTCATCAAGTTCTTCCTCCTGGCTTGGGGGTCTGTAGTAGACGCCTACAACGACATCTTTTTGAGTCCCAGTTCCCTTGATTCTTATCCAGATGATTTCAAGCTGGTTTCCCAGATTGCTTTCTTGAATCTCTTCTGTGACTTTTCACCTGCAGGGATTAGCGTACCTGTTTCTAAACTGGCAAAAGTCACTGGCAAATTAATTCTTGGAATAGGAGAGGTGATGGCTAAATGTTCCAATTGGCTATTTTTCCATATAAACGACAGTGCTTTTTGTTCCATCTCAACTCTAATTCAGGAGATGACAATGAGTAAGAGTGATCTATAGCTGTCTCATCAGATGTCCCACTGAATTAAATTAGTCTTATGCTCAACTAAAAGGTCATATGATTGCAAGATGACTATGACCTATTTTGGAGCCAAAGCCCTGAGTTATTTTAGACAGAAATGGGTTGCCTATCCAGTTCCACCATTTTCAGAGGATGGGACTTACACCCTGATGCTATGTATATGCTCATGTAGAAGAAACTCCCAATGTGTACTCTTTCCAAGTCAGCAAACATAGTATACCAGCTTTTGTCGTGGTGAGCATTTCTTTGAGTGTGTCCTTGTTGTCTTGTCTCCTTCTGAAACCATCAGAATACCTGTAGGCACCAGCAGGAAAAAGGATGCACAAATTGAAATTTCTTTCCAGCAGAAAACGTTGACCATAAAATGTAATCACTAACAAAACCCATTACCAATATAATCCCATTCAACTAGCAGAAAATACATAATATATTAAAATATAAATATTAATTCACTTATTATACAGTGTTCTGCACATGTACTCCAAAATAAGTAGAACTAATGGACAATATGGACCATCTAAAAGACAAATGGGCACAATTCAAAGACATAGCTGTGATAATTCAGGATATCTGAATGGAAAAGTATTTTCTAGCTTTGATTAATGTAGCAGAAGGTTTTGTAGACTTAGGTTGCATCTACGCTGAAGAATTAATGCAGTTTGACACCATTTATGTATGATGGCTCAATGCTATGGAATTATGGGAGTAGTAGTTTTACAAGATCTTTACCCTTATCTATTAAAGCATGTTGGCCATACCAAATCCCAGAATTCCATAGCATTGAGCCAGGGCACATACAATGGTATCAAACTGCATTAATTTAGTAATGTAGATGCACTCTTAGTCTACGGAAGTTTGTTAAAGGTTTTTTTTCTCTCCATCTCAGATGGACCAAAGATCTAATCAAGCCTGAACTGTTAATAGAATTCAAAATTACTTGAGGCTAATATATTTTGTACATGCTGGGGAAACCTGGAAGCAGTAGGAAAAACCGCATTACAGCAAGATTGAATCAAATCAAGAAGTCTGGAGTTTACAATACCTGAGCAGAGCTGTTGATAAGTGTGGCTCTTGGAGATCTCTCACTCATAATGTGACCAGAAATCAAAGTTGTCTTGATAACAATCTCTCTCTCCAATTTAATGGAGTAAAGTAGATAGGACTGAAGACTTGCAGCACAATCCTATAACATTTCCTTTGAGTAAATACAGGGCTGGTACATGTAGCTGTTCCAATTTTCCAGCTATAGCAGTGTTTCTCAACCTGGAGGTCACTGGGTGTCAGAGGGGTCATCAAAGACCATCAGAAAACGGTGTTTTCTGTTGGTTATGAGGATTCTGTGTGGGAAGTTTAGCCCAATTTTCTCATTGGTGGGGTTCAGAATGCTATTTGATTGTAGGTGAACCATAAATCCTGGCAAATGTCAAGGTCTATTTCCCCCAAACTCCACTATTGTTCACATTTGGACATATTTAGTATTCATGCCAAGTTTGGTCCAGATCCATCATTGTTTGAGTCTGCAGTGCAGTAGCAAAATCAGAGTTATGAAGTAGCAATGAAAATAATATTATGGCTGGGCGTCACCACAACATGAGGAACTATATTAAGGGGTCGCGGCATTAGCAAGGTTGAGAAACACTGAGCTATAGCTTTAAGGCTGAGAATTAAGGTCATCAAGCTGTTTCCATGCCAGATTCAGCTACTGGTCTCCCAGAGTCCTCTTCCCAACCCACAGACTACTACACCACATGGACTCCTTGTAAAATAGTCCTTGAGGCAGAGTAATTGTATCATCAAAGCACTTCCATCCTATTGAGTACAGTGGCATTTGAACCCTTGTTAAGTATGGATGATGCCATCCTCATCGAGCCAATATCTCTTATCACTGGCCATAACAGCTGATCGGAGATGCCATTTATCATCCGCTGGGAGGTCACAAACTCCTCACCCTTGCTCTACATGGACTCATAAGTCTTAATTCATCAAAGGTTGTTTTGGGTCACTGCCTTGGATTAAATATTAATTTTTACAACTGGAGAAGAGCTGATAGCCTGACATTAATACCGCATTACATGACTTTTTCATTTAATCTCTTTAGCCAAACAAAGCAAGGCCCAAAAGTTATTATGATAACGACAAAGAATTGCCTGTGTCTGACACAGTGTGGTGCAGAAGGATAAAGAGCCCTCCTGGGAATTTTCCTAGCTTAATCCTGGTTATAATCTCTGAGAACTTCTTTTCCGTAACCGTCAGCAGCCGGTTCATGTCACAAAAAATATAGATCTAGGTTTGAAGCCGGTGGAATGTCCAGGGCTCGTGATTTCAGGCTTGTTCTGTTGCAGAGTGTGTTGTTAGCTACACAAAGGCACACCGAGGGTGCCTTGCTTTCCCAAGCACAAATTAAGTAAGAACTGATTTAGGAGGCCGGCACTTATGAAAGTCTTCCCAAGCTGCTTGCCGTTAGTGCCTCTTTAGTGATTAGCATCCAAGATTAATATGAAGCCCTCAAGCCATTTGTTAGACTGGAAATGGGAGATTTTCCACACTGGCGTTCTCCAAAGGAAATTAATTTTGATTGCTACTGAGCCCAAGTAATTGAACTATTTGTCTATTAGTTTGGTGTTAATTGTTTTGTTGCCTTGGATAACTGGACAGATATGACTTGAATAACTGGGTGGATACGAGAATATCAATTATTATGTGATCCCGTAGTTCAGTATCGAACTCAGGGCTGAAACATGTCTTAGATAAATAAGTACTCACCTTTCTCCTTTATGTATTCAGGATGTTTGCCATTGGGTGCGTCTGCACTGTAGAATAAATGCAGTTTTAAACGACTTCAACTGCTCATGACTCCTGTGACTGTTCAGGGCTTGCAATGCATGGCTCAGTTGTATGGAATACATAGTTTGCTTAGCTACTAGTACTCAGTGGCAAACAGTAAAACTACAACTTCCATTATTCCATAGCATTGAATGATGAAAAAAAAAACAGTGTTTATATTTCACCCTTCTCACCTTGAAGGGGACTCAAGACAGATCACAATGCAACATACATAGAAAACATTCAATGCCGCTTTCTAGACAGACAGACAGAGGTATTTTTGCCATTTCCACTTCAGTGTCTGGAGGTTATGCTTGATTTTGGCCACAGGGGGAGCTGTCATTTCATCCACTATGACACCGAGCCATTTGATCGTATTTCCTCCTTGTTCTTTGACCGATGGGATTTTTATGGTGCCGTAAAATACCTCCTCGCTTTAAGCAGTTCCCAATTTTTCTACTCACAGCTCAGCTGTTTTCGAACTGCTTAGGTGGACAGTAAGCTAGGCTTACCAGTCAGGTGCTCAATCCAACTTGGGCTTTGAACTTGTCACCTTCCAGTCGGCAGTGATCTATTGCAGCTCGAGATTAACCAGCTGTGCTACAGCCCAGCCCATGACAGTTAAAGTAGCATCCAACTTGTGACTTATGAAATGACTCTTTCATGGGGTTTTCTTGGCAATATTTGTTCAGAGTGGTGTTGTCTTTGCCATTCTTTGAGGCTGAGAGTGTGTGACTTGCCCAAGGTCACCCAGTGGGTTTCTATGGCTGAGTTGGGATTCAAACCCTGGTCTCCAGAGCTGCCGTCCTTCACTCAAACCACGACATCATGCTGACTTTCCAACTGCAATTCAGATACACCTTCCCAATTGTGGAAAACACACTAATTACACATAATTAGTTAGGCATAACTCATAATTTCCAAGTGGTTAAAAGGGTTTCAGCAGAGCGCCTTTGCCAAATGGACCTGGAAATGCCAAGGAGAAAAAGTGGGATGTTGACACACAAAGCATTCCTCCCATCTGTGAGATGTTACTCTTATCTTGGGTGAAAGAACCAAATCACATAGCACTGATAGATTTCCCATGGCTTAAATTTCCCTGCGTGGTCACTGCAATTTACACACATATGGTAATATCCGGCGCTCGCGCCGGCAGCAACGGAAAGTTCACGAGCTTAAAGGTCCGTTGGAGCAGCCCCTCCCGCCCCCCCTCTCCTCTATAAATAGCCCTCCCCAGAGGCTGCGTCAGTTCTTTTTAAATCCGCGCTAAAAACGGCAGCATCAAGGAAAGGAAATGAGTACAACCTCTTTTAAGAAATGTGCATTGTGTCCAAATAAGTATCCGGACAACGATGCTCATCAACATTGCCTTGTTTGTTTGGGAGAGGGCCATCTTTCCCAACCTTGTGAAATTTGCAAGGCATTTACGCCGCAAACAAGAAAAAATAGGGAATTGCGATTAAAGGCGGCGTTATATGAACAGGCTTTACTTCCCCCCTTAGAGGGTGGCTCAGATAAGGCCGATCCAGCTATTAAGAAGAAGAAAATAATTAAACTAAACAAAATTAAGGCCAATAAGCCCTCTTAAAGAGGTGAAGGGGCTATGAATCCTCAGTCGAAAAAACATCAGAACCTCTCTAAGGAGGGGGATGTGGCATTGCAGGGCCAACCGCCTACTAAGATGGCGTTAACGGCCCATGAGGGGGAGAAAATTGAAGGAGTAATCCTTCAGATACCTGCTGAGACGATCCAGAAAGCCGCTGCGCCCCCATCGGCTTCGGTGTCGACACCAATCCTGGCTCAGGGCCCCACTGATACCGTGGCTTCGGTATCGAGGCCCCTTCTTTCGCCAACTGAAGCTGTATTGATGACTCCTCGACGCGCTCGAGGACGTGCTCCTTCGCGTACCGCCTCCAAAGATGGCGGACGCCGGCGTCGGAGCCGCTCGGCGCCGAGGCCATCAAGCTCCTCCTCTGACTCCACCTCGAGCTCTAGCTCCTCCCCCGTAAGGAAGAGAAGCAGGAAAGTGAGAACTCATAAGAGCCCGGGGAAAGATTCCAACGTGAATGGGAAGGAGAAGCCTTGTCAGTCTTTATCTAATGGGACTAATCAAGGAAGCCAGGACTGGAAGACTGGGCATCAGAATAACCTTGGCCAGTCAATGCCTCCTATAATGTCCTATGGGGGAGTCATCCAAGGAGGTCAACCCCAAACTATCCATCCCTTTATGAGTCAAGGTGGAATGGTGCAAAGTAACCAGTGCCAGCCATCACAAATATTTTCAAGCCATGCGGGTATGTTGCAAGGCATGCAGTTTCAACCCCCTAATCCTTTTATGTGCCAAGGGGGTTTCTGGCAGATGGCTCCGAATGGTCAGATGCTTTATTGCGGAGCACCAATGCTTACGCAGTGGCCTCCATCTAGCAATAATTTGCACACTGCGTCTGCTTCTGGTCAAGTTCAAAAGGTGAAAAAACATACTTCTAAATCGAAGAAAGGTCACGCCCTTACTTCTGAGCCAACAGCTCTGCAAGATCAACTGACACCTCCTATACAATCAGAGGTGCAGCATATAGATGAGTGCCTTTCCTCGGAGGAGGATGTGATTATTCAGGACACTTATGATGACATGGAGCAAGATGCTCCCAATGAAGAATACTTGAAATTTGCATCACTTATAAACAGAATGGTTCGAGCACTTGACCTTCCAACTCCGAAACAACCGGAGTCAGTGGAAGACCCAATGTTCCCTGCGGAACAACAGGCACCTGTTACTTCAACGGCTCTTCCAGCTCTACCCTACCTGTTAAAGCTTACTAAGACAGTTGAAGGCTCTCCTTCATTGGCCCCAGCTATCCCAAGAAAGGTGGACAACCTTTATAGGATTGATGTATCATCAGCAAGCTGGATTGCAAGACCACCTATCCCAAATACGGTCATAGCAGAGGTAGTGAATGGTCAAAAAGGCAAGAAATTAAATCCTACTCCTTCTGATAAGGAAGGAAGGAAGGTAGATGCTATGGGTAAGAAGGCCCATATGACTGCTGGACTCTTTACTAGAATGGCTCATTTTGCGACCTACATGAGCGCTTATCAGACTCACTTATGGAATAAAGTGCTTCCATACATAGACCTCATTCCAGAGAACGAACAACGTTTTCCTCGAGCATTCCACTCAGAAGCTTTGCTGTTAGCGAAGTTCCAAAAGGACTTCGCCAAGCATATGGCTGAAACTGCTGGGAAGCTTTTCAGTAATGCTACTTCTATAAGAAGGCATGCTTGGTTGCGTGCATCAGCTCTATCCGAGGAAGGGCGTTCTCTGGCGGAACATCTACCTCTCCACGAAGAGGGTCTTTTTCATCCAACAACGGATGAGAGACTGAAGCATAATCAAGAAATGAAAAAAACCATGCAAATATATGGCTTCCCAAAGCAGGGATACTTTCAACATAAACCTCGATGGCAGTCATCTCCGTCATACTACAGAAGAAATTCTGGTAGTTTTTATGGAGGCCAGCAACGTCAGCGTGCGCTTCCGAATTCTAAGCCATATGTTCCACGAAAGCAGACCTTTGGGCAAAGAAACAAGTTCCAGCCTTACCAGAATAAGCCTAACCGCCAAGGGGGAGGCAAGCAGCGTTTTTGACATTCCCACAGTAGATGATGGGAAATTTGACTTACCTAGTTTAGAACCTTCTGTTTTACTACAAAGTTGTAACTTTGCTGTTTGTGAGAATCTGGAAACTATTACTTCAAATTTACCTTATTTTGGGGCACGTTTAGCCCCTTTTTATGATGCATGGTCAGGTATAACTACTGACTCCTGGGTTCTTCGGATTATTAAGTTTGGTTATTTGATTGAATTTGAAAATTTGCCGCCCGTAGGTCTGGTTAAGACTACGCCTCCCTCTCCTGCACTTTTGGAGGAGATTGAGACTTTACTATCGAAAGGAGCAATAAGTCCAATATCTACGTCAGCGTATGGACAATGTTTCTTCTCCCGTTATTTTTTGATATCTAAAAAGGGAGGTGGCTTACGGCCAATATTGGATTTACGAGGGGTGAATAATTTTATAAATACTAGAAAGTTTCGTATGGTTACATTGAAGATGATCCTTCCGTTGTTAAATAAAAATGTTTGGTTTGCATCAATAGACTTAAAAGATGCTTATTTCCATATTTCCATTAATCAACAACACCGTAGATACCTAGCATTTAAGGTCGGTAATCGAGCCTTCAATTTTAACGTATTGCCTTTTGGCTTGGCTACTGCACCAAGGGTCTTCACAAAATGTATGGCCACAGTAGCAGCGTACCTCCGCACGTCAGGAATAACGATTTTTCCATACATTGATGATTGGCTGATTGTTTCGAGTTCGAGAGAGAAACTCCTATTGCATATCGACAAAACGTTGTTTCTCCTCCAGTCCTTAGGTCTAATAGTGAACTGGGAGAAATCCAACCTCGTCCCATCAAGAAGAATGCAATTCATCGGAGCACTCTTGGATTCGGAGACTCAGAAGGCGTACTTACCCGAAGACCGCTTCGAAAGACTGCAGAATCTTATACTCCAGATTGTAAAAAGAAACTTCATGAGGGCCAAACAAATTCAGATAATTTTAGGGCATATGGCGTCAACAACAGCGGTGACTCCACATGCACGGTTGCATTTCAGGCCCATCCAATCTTGGTTCCTGTCAGTTTTCAACCCATTGTTACACAGCTCCAGTATGCACCTGTCTTTGCCTGTGGAACAACGCGAACACCTTTTATGGTGGACGGAACGCCACAATGTTTGTGTTGGCCTTCCTTTTCATCAACCCAAGCCTACCAAAATACTGACGACAGACTCCTCACTCACGGGTTGGGGAGCACATGTAGATGGGTTAACAACCCAGGGGATATGGGCTTCTGTAGAAACCTCATACCACATAAATCTGTTAGAGCTGTTGGCAGTAGAGAAGGCACTGAAAGCTTTCGAACCAATTCTGAGGCATCAGGTAGTCCAACTGGTAACAGACAATACTACAGTAATGCATTATGTGAACAAACAGGGAGGAACCCATTCAAGGGGTCTACTAGAAGTGACACTCAGAGTGTGGAATTGGTGTATAGTCAGGGGCATTCATCTGATGGCAATACATCTACCAGGGGAGCAGAATGTATTAGCAGACTTTTTGAGCAGGAACCCCCTCGCATGCCACGAGTGGATTCTGAACAGGCAGGTTGCAGCGCTACTATTTCAAGCTTGGGGCAGACCAGAACTAGATCTGTTTGCTTCAGCCCAGAACACACAGTGTCATCTATTTTGCGCCAGGAAATGCCAAAAGCTGATGCCCACTTGCTTGGGCGACGCTTTTCTGCTACATTGGGGGGAATGGGAAGTTTACGCATTCCCTCCATTTCCCCTCATACATCGGGTGGTATCGAAATTAGCCCAGGATCGGGCTCGAGGGATTCTTGTTACCCCGTGGTGGCCCAGGCAACCATGGTTCTCCCTAGTACTGGAGATGTCCAGGAGGATATTCAAACCACTTCCTCAGAGAGAGGACTTACTAACGGAGAAAGACGGATGGGTGCTATACCCGGATGTCCAGAAATTGAGACTAACAGCTTGGCGCATATTTCCAGCCCAGTAAAATTAATTATGGAAGCAGCCCAAAGACAGTCCACTAGAAGGTCATACATATATAAGTGGTCGAGATTTTCGAAGTTTGCTCAAAATACAGGGACAGATCCCACTAGGGCTCCAACTTCTTTAATATTGGATTTTTTGGCCCATTTAGTTGATTTGGGTTTATCCTGGTCATCTTTAAAATGCTACTTAGCAGCATTATCCTGGTTTAGGAGGAAGGCAGGCTTGCCATCATGTTTTAGCGACCCGTGGGTGACCCAATTTATGAAAGGACTGAAGAATCTGAGACCTCCAGTAGCACCAATTGCTCCTTCATGGAGTTTGGAGGTAGTACTTTCAGCACTGATCAAAGCCCCATTTGAACCATTGGCGACGGTAGATATGGCATATTTGACATGGAAAACAGCATTTTTAGTTGCTGTAACGTCAGCACGTAGGGCGGGAGAACTGTGTGCCCTTAGGTGCGATGAACCCTACATGAGAATCCATAAAGATAAAGTGATTCTAAGACCTGATATATCCTTCCTTCCGAAGGCAACAAGTAAATTCCATTTATCACAGGAGATTATACTACCAGCTTTCTTTCAGGACCCATCCTCTTCTTTAGAAAAGAACTTGCATATGTTGGATGTGCGTAGGGCTCTTGTGTATTATATAGACAGGACAAGGGGTTGCAGACAGACAACCAGGTTATTTTTGAAGTACAGAGAGGATTCTGTAGGACTTCCTGTCTCCTCACAAAGATTTTCGTCCTGGATTGTTTCCACTATTAAACTTGCTTATCAGTTGTGTAGGAAAGACTTACCTTTACAGGTTAAGGCGCATTCCACGAGAGCAGTTGCCACTTCGACGGCGTTTTTGAAGGGCGTTCCACTTGAGACTATCTGCAGAGCAGCTACTTGGTCCACACCTACGACTTTTGTGAAACATTACAAGCTAGATGTCCGGTCAAAAGCGGATGCAGCATTTGGGAGAGCGGTACTTTTTTCAGCTGTGGCATGACGCCCTCCGTCCGGGTTGCAGGTTAGCAGCTCGCTAGTCTACCATATGTGTGTAAATTGCAGTGACCACGCAGGGAAAATATGGGTTGCTTACCTGTAAACATAGTTTCCCTAGTGGTCACCTGCAAATTTACACAACCCGCCCTTCCTCCCCTCCTGTTAGAGTGTCATGCCCCAGCTCTTTTGTTGCGATTTTAGCGGCGGAAGAACTGACGCAGCCTCTGGGGAGGGCTATTTATAGAGGAGAGGGGGGGCGGGAGGGGCTGCTCCAACGGACCTTTAAGCTCGTGAACTTTCCGTTGCTGCCGGCGCGAGCGCCGGATATTACCATATGTGTGTAAATTTGCAGGTGACCACTAGGGAAACTATGTTTACAGGTAAGCAACCCATATTTTTTTTTATAGAAAGAGAACACAAAACCTTGTCTATCAGGAAACAATCAGGGCCAGCTAACACCTCCCAACAAAGGATTCCCCCAGGCAGGAAGCAGCCAGGCTTTGAAGCTGCAAGGCTATTCGATGTTAATCAAGGTGGCCAATTGCAATATTCACACCTACCTTAAACAGACAGAGTTCTTTCTCCGACCCTGGACATTATTCTACAGATATATAAACCTTATTTGCCTAGTTTCCAGCAGACCTCACAATCTCTGAGGATGCCTGCCACAGATGTGGGCAAAACATCAGGAGAGAATGCTTCTGGAACATGGCCATACAGCCCAGAAAACTTACAACAACCCTTGTCTATCTGTCCAGCATAAGCATCATGATATATCGATGCATCAAGCTGAACAGAACTACCTGCATCTCAGAAGCATTGCACTATTTTTAGTTCAACTTATCCATTTTATATGATTTTTTTAAAAAGGCATCTTTTTGTATTTTATCCTACAAACTTTCTCCGCTGTTCCTCCTCTTCTCCCTTTGATGGAACACAGTTTCCCAACAGAGGCACATGAGCTAATTAAATGTTCAAAGGATTACCCACAAAAAAAGCTTGTACATTGTTTAAAAGATTGCAAGGAATCCTGTATTTTATCCTATCTTTCGAAAAATAGCTTTGTTGCCCAGCTGGATTAATTCAATTAAGGTACTACTATTTTCCTTCCCAATGTTGAGCTGAAATCTTACATTCACTGTTAGGCAGAGTTTGGAAAATAATTGTAAACGTTACTACAATTCAGGGTGCATCTACTACACTGTAGAATTAATGCAGTTTGACTCCACTTTAACTGCCATGGCTTAAAGCTATGGTATCCTGAGATTTCAAACGTGAGTAGATCAATAGGTACTGCTCTGGCAGGAAGGTAACAGCGCTCCATGCAGTCATGCTGGCCACAGGACCTAGGAGGTTTCTATGGACAACGCCGGCTCTTCGACTTAGAAATTGAGATGAGCACCAATCCCCAGAGTCAGACACGACTGGACTTAAAATCAGGGGAAACCTTTACCTCTTTACCCTATCAGCACTCTTTGGCACAGAAGGCTAAAGAGCTTGTAAACCAACACCTCCCATGATTCCATGGCATGAAGCCATGTCAATTAAAGTAGAGTCAAACTGCATTAAGTCTATAGTGCAGACACACCCTACTTTCCATGAAATCTGTTTTTTTTGTATTAAAAATAATAATAATGACCAATAAAAGTTGTGTCACAACTTTTCATACACGTCAACACTGCACTTTACAAACAACTACACTAAATAAAATTTAGTAGACTTTCAAGGGGCTACTGCATCTCCTTATTCTTTTTATAAATGTTGCTTTAGTTGCTTTTATAGTTAAAATACTACAAGAATAATAGTAACTACTACCGGTCTTGGAGTCATGTGCAATTAGTTAAAGTAACAATACTTTAAAACAGTGTTTTTCAACAATGCCGTGATTGATTTTGTCATTTGGGAGTTGCAGTTGCTGGGATTTATAGTTCACCTACAACCTTCTGAACTCCAACAAACTATGGAATTGAACCAAACTTGGCACACAGAATTCCCATGACCAACAGAAAATACTGGAAGGGTTTGGTGGGCATTGACCTTGAGTTTTGGAATTCCAGTTCACCTATATCTAGAGACAGTACTGTGGACTCAGACAATGATGGATCTGGACCAAATGTGGCACAAATACCTAATATGCCAAAATGTGAAAATCCTGCATATCAGATATTTACATTATGATTCATAACAGTAGCAAAATTACAGTTATAAGGTAGCAACAAAAATAATGTTACCACAACATGAGAAAATGTATTAAGGGGTCACGGCATTAGGAAGGTTGAGAAACACTGGCATCGATGTACAGAAGTGAAACTGCAAAGTTTAGCATTGCAACAGAAGGGAAAAAGGTTTGGCAAAACCCAAAAATCCCCTGTGAGGGTCACATGAAGCTTATACGCCGCCACCACCACCTCCTTTTTTCACCCCCATGGCCTCCTTATGAGCTCCTTAAAGAAATACCAACATCTGTAAGAGGGCTCTTGTGATTTTAAAGTGACTACTAATCAAAATACAGACAGAAACAGCATAGTGTAGCTGCTTGAATGTTGGTCGGACTAAAGCTGCAGACGGCCAGGGTTCAAATTCCCACTCATCCCCTTAAACCCAGTGAGTGACCTTGGGCAAGTCACACTCTCTCTGCCTCAGAAGAAGGCAACAGCAAAGAAATCCTGCCAAGATAATCCTTGGATTGGCTTGCCATATGTTGGATTTGACTTGAAGGAGCATAAGAACAAATAAAAGTATTAATTTCTGCTTGAATCAACATGATGCTTTCAAGTTGGTGAACTACTGCCAAGAAGGAAATACAGCCAGCTCTCTTGCTCAGCAACTTTTCAAATGTGGCCTAATCTCTTACAATTGCTTGCTTCCTACTGCAATGAGCACAATATCTCCTCCTGACCCAGAATTTTAAAACTTCATTCATAGTTGCTCTCCATTAATGTCGGAATAACCCAGATGCCCAATCATCCCTGGCATTAATTGTTTCATTTGGCATGACATAGCTAAAGATGTCTGGAGGCCAAATGCCATTCCTCCCATGGATGGCACAGAATGCAGGGCCCATCCTGTCCATTTCCTCCTTAGGCTTTAGTGCAAACAGAAATTGCTTCCTGGAGGAAGTTTTTCCACCTGTAACCACTGTTTGGGAGAAAAGAGGAGAACGAGACATGGCACATCACAAAGCAGCCTTGCTCCAGAGAGAAAACTATACCAATTTGTTGCACAAACAATCAGTCTTCTAGGTATCACAAACAGATTTGTGATGCCTAAAAGCAGGATTGAGCAAACTGAAACGGACATTAATAAATTGATGGATGTATCAATTAATGGATGTGGGAAACAGTCTGGTTTAATGGGTTGAGTGCTGCATTAAAGCTCTAGAGAACGGGATTCAAATCTTTGGTCAGCCATGGAAATCCTCTGGGTGACCTTGAACATGTCACATTCTCTCAGTTTCAGTGGAAAGCAAAGACGAAATCTTGCCAAGAAAATACTATGAGAGGTTTCCCTTAGGATTGCTAGTAAGGGTTTTCCCTTTGACATTAAGTCTAGTCATGTCCGACTCTGGGACTTGGTGCTCATCTCTATTTTCTAGCTGAAGAGCCGGCGTTATCCGTAGATGCCTCCAAGGTCATGTGGTCAGCATGACTGCATGGAACACTGTTACCTTCCCGCTAAAGCAGTACCTATTGATCTACTCACATTTGCATGGTTTTGAACTGCTAGGTTGTCAAAAGCTGGGGCTAACAGCGGGAGCTCACCCTGCTCCCCGGATTCAAACCACTGACCATTTGGTCAGCAAGTTCAGCAGCTCAGTGGTTTAACCCAAGTCACCACTGGGAGCTCCTAGAGTGCATCTACACAGCAGTTCATCGGTTTAACCCGCAGTGCCACAGGGTCGCCATAACTCGAAAACGAGTGGAAGGAACACAACAGCACAATACACCTCACTGTTCTTCCTACAAGGGACCCAAGGAGATTTGCAACATGGCTAAAATAAGACAAAACTAAAAACCTGAAAATTTCAAAAATTAAAAAAAGTAGTTACAATATAATATTATGCATAATTAAAAACAGTAAGCCATAATATAAAAGGTTTAACATTAAAGATACAAATACAGGGCACTTACTGTCTTAAAATCCTTTGATATGGTTCATTCATATTTATATCCCACTTTTTATCTCCCAAAAGGACATTAGAATAATAAGAAATCACCCTTTTCTCCTTGCTTGCATGCTGGTCGCTTCTGTGGTGAGAGAATCAGCTGTCCACGAAGACGTTGCCCTGGGGACGCCCGGATGTCTTGCAATCCTGCGAGGAGGCTTCGCAGGGGAGCGTGCTTGCTCCTCAGGGGAGCGTGCTTGCTCCATCCATGTTCAACAAATGACCAGCCATTGCCAGAAGGGACAGAGAGTTTAATCTATGCTGATGATTGTGCCATTACTGCTCAAGCAGGGAGCTTTGAGATGGTAGAACAGAAGCTTTCCGAAGCTCTAGGTGCTCTTACTGCTGAGTAGGCATGCCCAGTGTGGAACACATCTCACCACACTAAAACAGTGGATGTGGCTCTTAATGAGACATGCCGCATTATCATGGGATGTCTGCGCCCTACACCACTGGAGAAATTACACTGTTTAGCCGGTATTGCACCACCTGACATCCGCCGGGAAGTAGCAGCCAATAGTGAAAGGACCAAGGCAGAGACATCTCACGGCCATCCCCTGTTTGGGTATCAGCAAGCACGTCAACGACTTAAATCTAGAAATAGTTTTCTAAGATCTACAGAGACACTCACTGGAACACCTCAACAAGCAAAAGTCCAAAAGTGGCAGGCTCAAACCCAGAACCTCAACCAATGGCCGATACCAAATGAGAGACTCCCTCCTGGGTACACAGAAAACTGGGCGACTTGGAAGGCACTGAACAGACTGTGCTCTGGCACCACGAGATGCAGAGCCAACCTTCAGAAATGGGGCTACAAAGTGGAATCCTCGACATGCGAGTGTGGAGAAGAGCAAACCACTGACCACCTGCTGCAATGCAACCTGAGCCCTGCCACATGCACAATGGAGGACCTTCTTGCAGCAACACCGGAAGCACTCCAAGTGGCCAGATACTGGTCAAAGGACATTTAATCAACTACCAAACTCACAAATTTTATATTTTGTCTGTCTGCTTGTTTGCTTTGATCTGTTAGAAATGTAATATAATTGACTGGTTGCCCTGACACGACAAATAAATAAATAAATAAATACCCTTTTCTCCTTTCTCCCCAACTTATTTTAGCTACTACAAACTCAATTAACTCAATTAAAAATGCAAAAGTAGGTGACCCTCAGTAGAGGAGAGAAAAAGAGGCAAAATCTTCCAAAGGCAAACTGCTGCTGGCTCTCCTGGCTTTTGCATTTTTCCTAGGTAATAACTTTTGCCATCTTGACCACACTTGGATGCTGCTTGACCACACATGTCCCAGTGTTAATCTATGTGTTAATCTATAACATATTGAAGGGGGTGCCTTACCTACCAGCAAAAGGACAGTAAAGAATTTAGCTTCTAATTGCAAGGAATTTCAAAGCCTGGGAGCAATCACCAAGAAGACCTTTTCACATGTGCTGACCAGAAGACCTCCTGTGAATATCTTAAAGGCACATCTGCATTGCAAAATTAATACAGCCTGACACCACTTTAACTGCTGTAAGTCAATGTTATAGAACAGGCATGGGTAAACTTCGGCCTTCCAGGCAAACTTAACTCCCACAATTCCTAACAGCTGATAAATCTGAAACACCTGGAAAACCTTTGTTCGGAGGTGTGTGCTGACCCTGATTGTTCCATGTCTGGAATTCCCCTCTGAGTGTTGTTCTGATATTATAGATTTTTAAAATACTGGTAGCCAGATTTTGTTCATTTTCATGGTTTTCTCCTTTCTGGATTTCCCCAAGCAGGAACGAGCCTGGCTTTGAAGCTCCAAGGCTATTCAATGATAATCAAGCTGGCCAATTGCAACATTCGCAATTGCCTCCAAGAGTTTTCTCCCACCCTGAACATTCCACAGATATATAAACCCCACTTGCCTAGTTTCCAACAGACTTCATAACCTATGAGGATGCCTGCCATAGATGTAGGCAAAACATCAGGAGAGAATGCTTCTGGAACATGGCCACACAGCCCAGAAAACTCACAGCAACCTATATGGAGCATCACAACCAGCATTCTGAATTTGGAGGTGTGGAAAACTGGCTGGGGTCCCATTTGATTCATTGAGATGCAGGTGTGTCATTTCAGTTGCAAAGCCTGAAGCTCAGAGTAGACTCCTACCTTCTTCCCGTTTTCATTGCTTCAGGAGGATTTAGATGGCTAAGCAATGTTTCTTATACACCTGCCAGGTGAAATACAGGACAGGCCTCCTATATCTTTAATAGTTGTGTAGAAAGGAGAATTTTGGCATGTGTTGCTTGTTCAACAATCCATACACATTAACATGCCTTCTGCTCTGCAGGCATTAAAAGTATTTTTCCTGGTGACACTATAACATGCCTATTGTTTCCACGGCTATTTTCATTGTGTGGATGAGTTTCTGATGGTCATGACATGCTTTCAAAATATTTGAGAGCTAGTACAGCAGAGTCTCGCTTATCCAACCTTCGCTCATCCAACGTTCTGTATTATCCAATGCAGTCTGCTTCCCGCCCGAATACATAGTTGTTTCAATACATTGTGATGTTTTGGTGCTAAATTAGTAAATGCAGTAATTACTACATAACGTTACCGTGTATTGAATTGTTTTTTCTTTCAATTTGTTGTAAAACATGAAATTTTGGTGCTTAATTTGTAAAATCATAATGTAATTTGACATTTAATAGGCTTTCCATAATCCTTCCTTATCCAACATTTTTGCTTATCCAGAGTTCTGCCGGCCTGTTTATGTTGGGTAAGCAAGACTCTACTCTACACGGATTTATTCCAGAGTGCATCTACTCCATACAATTAATGTAGTTTTACAGCATTTTAACTGTTTGATGCTATGGAATCATGGGAGTTGTAGTTTAACAAAATCTTTAGCCTTCTCTGCTGGTGCCTCACTAAACTACAATTCCCAGGATTCCATAGCTCTGTGCCATTGCAGTTAAAGTGGTGCTGTACTGTATTAATTCCACAGTGTAGATCAGTGGGTCCCAACCTTTGGGCCTCCAGGTGTTTTGGACTCCCACAGTTCCTAACAGCTGGAAAGTTGGCTGGGATTAATGGGAGTTGAAGTGACATATTGCAACAGAACAAATTGCTGCTGCAAAAGATTCCGATAATAATATACACAGAGTTGTAAGAAGGACAATGAGTTGTTGCACAAGAGTGGGAGATCGCTAGAGGTAATTATTTCCTGGGTGTTGGAATAAAGACGTGAAAAAGCCATTTCTCGATAATGAGCTTAGCTGGAGATATGACAAGGATTTATTTGGTAGAGCCGCATGTTGAAACAGGAACACAACAGTATGCAAACGTCAATACACATCAATTACCTTTTCAAGGTAGAATAGAATAATGAAAGACTCACGATGAAAGGCGCATTCAAATTTTAAGGTGACTGCCAACGTCGCGAGGCAAAGTGAAAAGGTCGTTTCACTGTAACTAGGAGACCAAAACCTCTCTAACCCAATGAGTAATTTATTCTGTATGCCTTAAAGTCATTTCTAACTTACAGCAACCAACCCTAAGGTGAGCTTGTTTTAGGACTTTCTTGGCAAGATTTGTTAAGAAGTTTAACCTTCGCATTCTCTCAGCCTCAAAGTTGCCCAATGGGTTTCTATGGATAAGTGGATGGGCTGGGGCACAATAGTGTAGCCTTCCCCAACCTTGGCACATGTAGATTAGTAGTTCCCAACCTGTGGTCCACGAGAACAAAAATATGGTCCGCGGCCTCACCATTACTATTGTTGCTTTGAAACTACACGGCAACTAGAGCAACTGGACTCGCGAAACCCTCTTATAGTGCTGAAGCAACGGGGATGTTGGGAGGGGAGAGGCTGACTACCCACAAAAGATTACTACTACCACATCAGCTCTAGATGATTAAATATGGTTTTCTGTGGGCGAGCAGATGGTGGCTACTGGATGGCATATGTTTTTTATCAGAAACTAGAGCTGATGTGGTCTATCCAATGCAATTTTGTGAATCATCAACCCAAATAACCCAACCAAATCTAAAGTTGACCAAAAACTGATTCGTAACCCTTTTGGTATTAATGTTGGAGAGTGGTTCCTGGTCAAAGTGGTACCTACTCAAGTGGTCCCTGGTCAAAAAAAGATTGGGAACCACAGATGTAGAATGAATGAAGTTTGACACTACTATAACTATCACGGTTCAATACTGTGGAATCATGAAAGTTGTAGCTCTATATAATCTTTAGTCTTCCTTGCCAGAGTGCCTTGTCAAACTCCAGCTCCTGGGATTCCATCACACTGAGCCATGGCAATTGAAGATGTGACAAACTGCATTCATTCTACAATATAGATGCAACTCTTGTGCCTCTTGATGTTTTGGACTTCAACTCCCACAACTACTCAGGGCTTGCAATATTAGCTGGGCCTGATGGGAAAGGCAGTATAAAATACCTGGTGGGCATCAGGCAGGGCCAGGCTGGTTTAGAACTGCAAAGCACAAATTCCAAAGCAAGTCTGTTGATTTGGGTATTAAAAAATACAGAGTGTGATTCAAGTCCAAACATGCTTTGAATAGAACCAATGACATCCTGTTGATTTCTCATAATCCATTCCAAGGGGGAGCGATGTACCCCCCCCCCCCCCCATTTGCAAGATAAATAGGGGCAGGAGATGATTTACTGCTAGACAAAATATGATTAAATTTGGATCCAAATTGATGTCAAAAATCTCAGGGTTTCTTCCAAAACTGCTTCCAATAGACAGACGCAGAGACTGAGGGCAGGATCAGAAGTCAATGTATTGCTTTGTTGGCCAAGGCAAGATGTCAAGAGAAATCGCCCAAATCTGACGTAACTCACAGTTACAACATGCACATTTTATAGACATGTCAAAGAATGGACACTTGCTATGATTGGTGCAAATTATGATCCGCAATCTCATTGGTTCTAAAGTACATTCATTTACAGTTTGTGATTGGTGCACGGTATGGCAGGAAACGTAACAAAGTTCTTATTGGAAGAATTCTTGAGTCTGTTCCCCTGTATAGACATTGCTGCATTCTGCTCCACAGGAAGCACATCAGTCCAGGATGGGATTATCTTGATAACAATGCATGTTGATTGGCATTGGCTGGCAAAGGGAAAGATACCCATGGTAGGAGATTGCCAAGAGGTGATATTTCCAAACTGATGGGTTTAAGGTCTCAAGGGAGAAGTCTATTGTGTGGAGAGGTGGGATTGTGGTGTATCCAGCACATATTTGGCCAAGAGCTTTATCTGCACCCTTATCAGAATTCATTAACTATTGGGAAAGGAATGTCTCAATGTCAGTGGGGTCAATGGTAGGTTGTTCTCCTGATCTTTCAAGGTGAGCAGGGTAACTTGAGGACATGCCAGAACTCAGCTCTTTTTTGGTCCATGTTTTGGACAATACGATTTTTTATAAGGCTCTTCCAGATTGGTCCACAGAAGTTTGTTGGGTTTTGTCGGTTGTTGCTGCTTCCGCAGTCATGTGTTCCATTCTTTTTGAGTAATTTTTTGGGTCTATACTATGGCTCTCCTAAAAATAATTATTATGGTTTGGTTTTCTGAGACAATCTTATAGTTTGAAATATGTCTCCACACTGTTCTTTTGAGTAATGCTGAAAATTAAAAACAAAAAAGGATAAGAATACTTTCTGTTCCAGTATCTCTGGGAATAGAAAGGAAACAAATTTGAGAGTGGAATAAAATCTAGCTGTGGTGGTACAGTGGATTAAACTGCTGAGCTGCTGAACTTGCTGACTGAAAGGTTGGTGGTTTGAATCCGGGGAGTGAGGTAAGCTCCCGCTATTAGCCCTAGCTCCTGCCAACCTAGCTGTTTGAAAACACACAAATGTGAGTAGATTAATAAGTAGAGCTTCTGCGGGAAGGTAATGGTGCTCCATGCAATCATGCTAGCCACATGACCTTGGATGTATCTACGGACAACGCCGGCTCTTCGGCTTAGAAATTGTGATGAGCAACACCCCTGAGTCGGACACAACTAGGCTTAATGTCAGGGGAAACCTTTACCTTTACCTAAAATCTAGCAGTTGGGGCTAGGATTGCTAAAAAATACTCTGGATCAAAATAGTTTTTTGGGATATTTTAAAAGTATCCTAGGAACTATAGTAACAAACTTCACAACCTCCAGCTATCTCCCAACACATTTGTCTCACCTGGAGAAGATAACAGATAGTTGACATTTCCCCCCTTCCATGCTACTCTCAAGTTGAACTGCTTTATCCTGCCTAATTTTAGAACATGAGATGTTGGTTGGCACAACGGTGCATCTAATCCAGCTTCCTATTTTACATAGTAGCCAACTAGATTCCTCTGGAAACTCAGAAATTGACTTGTATTGGAAATAGACACTGTTATCCAAATTCTAATATTCAGTGGGATCAGGATGAGGAAACTGCAACCCATGACCAGTATATAGACTTCGGTCCTTCTATCCCAGGCATGGGCAAACTTCAGCTCTCCAGCTGTAAAGTCCAAAACACCCAAAGGGCCGAAGTTTGCCCATGCCTGTTCTATCCCCATCCTCCAGGCTGCTTCCAATTTGGGGACTGTTGCCCTCAAATTGCCATTCGTGGACAAAGCACCCCTCCAATGAAAAACTGCTGAAAATGGAATGTGTAAGTCACTTCAGTTTCATTTTTTATGTGGGAAGAGTTGGTGCATCTCAGTGAAGAGATGAAAACTG